>NW_008794888.1:3985052-3995661 GCF_000699145.1 Aptenodytes forsteri | reverse complement strand
TCTTCAGGCGGCTGAAATAAATAGCGGAGCATCACCCCTTCCTCCCAGCACATCTCTGGGGCAGGGATGGGATGGGGTGGCGGGGAGGTGGCACCCAGGGGAGGCATCGCACGGGCCCCTGGGGCTGGGCTGGGGTGGATGGGGGGGTCAGCATCCCCCTGAGCCATCTCTTCCCTAGGCTGCTGGTCCCCCCAAAATGTGTGTCCCTCACATTGAAGGTGCACCAGAGCATTTTGCTGCCTGTGGTGATGGGTTTCCCAGTTGCATTGGGTGGGGGAGCCCTGCTGGGACTGGGGGCAGTGGCAGCCGAGCACTGAGCAGGTTTGGAGGGGCTCGGGGGTGGGGGGGGGCTGGGGGCCACACCCCCCTCCCCCCCGCCATACACCCAGGGCCTCACACCATGGCCTGGTGGCTCTCAGCCCCACAGCTGCCCCCTTTCTGCCCTCACCCGGGCCAGTCCTGCCCCAGACCCACACCTGCCTGGGACCTCTCCAAGCCCCCCCCATTGCCACCAACCTACAAGCAGAGCCCCCCTCATCCCAAATCTACCTCCTCCTCGGCACCCTGCAGGCATCAGCCCCACCACCCCACACCTGTCCCTACCCCAGGCTCAACCTCCAGCCTCAACCTGCCCCCTACGCCCTCTCCCCCCAACACACGTGCCCCCCTCCCCGTGGTTGGGATGTGGGGGTCTTGGCTTCGGCTCCTTTGCCTCAGGGATGGGGGATGCAGCAGGGGAACCCAGGGTCGAGTATCCCACAGGGGAAAGAGATTCAGAGTTGCTCTGCCCCAGGAGGCGTCGGAGGATCCCCACCCCCCTGCCAGGCAGCAGAGCCCGGAGGGCAGTGTGGGCTCAGGCAGCAGAGCCCTGGCAGGGCAGTGGGCTTGGCAGGCAGTGGCGTTTTAGGGACAAGGCAGGTGCTGCTGCCAGCAGTGGGGACGGGGCTGGGGGGGTCCTGATAAAGAGGCCAGCATGGCAAACCCCAGTTTTGGCTGCGGGGCCGGCAAGGGTCGGGGGGGGGGTGTCGGATCTCAAGGGCTGTCTCCAGCAGGTGGCCCTGTGACATCGAGGACGGTCCCCAGGGCTGCCCTGGGGAGGGATGGCACCTCCCTCCCTGCCCGGTCCAGGCTGGCTGGGTCAGGGCTCTGCCCCTGGGGATGGGGGGACGGGCGGGGAACAGAGCAGCCCTTTGCCCGCAGGGCAGTGCAGGTAGGGAAAAGCCCCCCCAAGCCTCTCGTGGGCTTCTCCTCCAGCCCCCAGAGAACCTGGGGCTTGCTCAGCTGCTCTGCAGCTGGGCTGTGGGTCTAGCAGGGCATCCTGCTCTGGCGTGCCCCAGCCACCCAAGCTGGGGGGATCCTGGGATCTTCTCTTTGCCGGTGATGCTCCACTGATGCCAGTGCCCTTGGGCCAAAGCTGGCGGGGCTGGTCTGCAGCTGGGAAGCAGTGTGCCGTGTCGCTCGCATCCTGCTCACCCAGATTTACAGCCCCCGGCGAGGGCGGCTGGGGCCAGGTGCCGAGACGTGTGCCATCGCGCCGGGAGCCGGGGAAGCCCTGCCTTGCCCGGGGGTGGTGAGGCAGCACGCGGCACAGGCAGTCCCTGGTCGCTCACTGTCTGGAGCACAGCATGTGGGAGCTCTCATGGGGCACCCCAAACCCAAACAGCGGGGTGCTCCTGCTTCAAGCAGGACTTGAATGGGGGGCTGTCTGGGACCCACACTGCCCAGGGCAGCGAGACAGGGGCTCGGTGAAAGAAATGGGGTTTCGCTGTGTTTGTAGCCTCCTGGCAGGGTAGATTTGGGGTGAGCAGGGATGCAGGGATCCCCCTCTCTGCTGCCCGCTGGGGATGGGGCAAGGGGGCCCTGTGGGGCTGGCTCCTGCCCGGGGTCTCGCGTTGCAGGAAGCATGACGGTGTCCTTTCCCTCCACATGCCACCAGGGTCTCTCTGTCCTGATCCGGTGACACCGCCGGAGAAGGGGAAGGCGGGGAGGAAGGCTGGGTCCCCCCCGAGCCTCGCTGCTAATATGGAAAGGTGCTGGCCCCTTTCTATCTTTGCAAGCGGAGCTGGGCTGCAGGGCCGGGGCGGCGGGCGCAGAGAGGGGGAGCCTGGCCAAGGAATGTGACATATCAGAGGCAGCTGCCACTTCGGGAGAGGGGGCAGAGGGAGCGCAGCTCGCCGGGGGCCGCACAGGACAGGACGGGTGAGGGGGGGGACGCCACGGCCCCAGCGCCGGGACAGCTCAGCAAGCGGCTGGCACCCGTGGGACTTGCACCCAGGCCGGCAGAGGAGCAGGTGCCGAGGCTCTGCGTGGCGTGGCGGCTTAGCAAGCAGCGAGCCCCCACCTAAAAATAGCCCCTCGCTTGCCCACGGCGCTGCGACCTTCGGGGCTACAGCCGGCGGGGGGGAGGCACCGAACCGGACGGCACCTGGACCGGGGGGCCACCACTGCCTCGGCACCCCTGGCAGGCACCCAGCACCCGGGGCTGCAGGCAGGGGGAGAAGAGGGGCACAGCACTGCCGGCTCAGGGCGGTGGGGGTCGCGGGTGTGGGCAGTGGAGCTTCAGACCACGCACCGAGCACAGGGACGTGGCAGCAGGAGCAGGGCCGGTGGGGAGCCCCGGGCGGCCCCGCCGAGCCCCGGCATCCCCCCGAAGCGCGCCAAGGTCACAGCGGAGCCAGGGGCACCCGAGGAGGGCCCGGCTCGCCTGGCGGCACCATTTTTTGTGCGGAAGCTGAAGAACGCGGCGATCGGCACCGGCTGCGACATCCGGCTGCGGGTGGTTGTGGTGGGCAATCCCCGGCCCAGCCTCCGCTGGTACCGAAACGAGGAGCTGCTGGCGCCACGCGGGGAGGAGTATGGCACCCTCTGGATCCGGGACAGCAAGAAGAAGGATGCCGGCGTGTACACCTGCATTGCCGAGAACGAGCGGGGAGAGGCCATGACCAGTGCTGTGCTGGCCATCATTGACATGGAAGGTAAGGGCGGTGTGGCCGCTGGCACAGCTGTGCTGGCACAGCCGTGGGCACGGGTTTGCCGAGGGTGGCAGCGGTGCTTTGCAGGCTCCCACTGCAGTGCATGCCTGGGGCCAGCCAGGGCTGGGCTTTGCTGTGCCCGCCCTGCTGCAGGCTGGGGTGCCCGGTGCCAGCAGCACCGGGGTGGCTCTCTGGCCTGGAGCGAGCATGTGGCTGCAGTACCTGCTGCCAGGCCAGGCAGGGTGCCAGGGCCGGGCACGGAGGTGTTGGGAGCATGTGATGCCAAGCCTGCTCAGGGCAGGAGGAGAGAGAGAGAGAAATGCGGCTCGGGTGCACGGCACCAGTGGTGCCACCCTCCGCAGCCACCGACACGGTCCCTGGTATCCCCCGGTGCCCCTGCACAAGCCACCCCCGTGCACCAGCTGCCCGCAGGCAGAGCTGCCCGTGGCACCACCATCACCGCTGTACCAGGCGCCGGGGCTGCACTGGGAGAACTGGGACCCTCCGGGTTTGGGACCGGGGGGAGGAGCCTAACACTGCAGGAGGCGGGGTTGTCAAGTGGGCAGAGCCTATGCCCTGCAGTGGGCGGGGCCTGATGGTTAATTAGCAGGGGTGGAGCCAGCTTTTGCTGGACCCTTAGAGCCCTGTGGCAGCCCCTCTGCTCATCACCCCTGGGTGCAACAGCTGGGCATGCTCCTCTGGTGTGCAGGGAGTGCATGGGGGCTGCTGTGGGCCCTTGCCTGGGTGGGCCTCATCCTGCACAGGGGCCAAGCAGGTTTGGGGCTCAGCCCCCTCTGCCCCAGGATGGATGCCACCTCCCTGGGGTATTGCAGACCTGGGTGTCGGGGAGCGTGTGGTGCTGGCCAGTGGCACTGCTCTGAGATGCGAGCTGTGCCGTCTGCGTGGGGACAGCAAGGGCAGGGAGCGAGGGAGGCGGCGCTGAGCCCTGAGGCTCCAGGGAAGGAACTGCACCCGGGGCTTTGCAGCACGGGAGGCAGGCTGGAGATGCTGCACCTTGAGGGGAGGACTGGGTGGCAGAAGGAGCCTTCACAGTGCTGAAGGGGAGCAATGGAGGAAGAGGAGTTGCTCTGTGTGAGCCGGGAGGCTGGAGGAGCGGTGTTTGGAGGATGGAGAGAGGTGTATGTGCTGCTCATGGGCCTGGTGGGGGGACAGGGGGAGCAGAGAAGTGTGCAGGAGGGGTCCTGCCCTGCAGTGGGTCTGCATGGGCTCACTGCGCATCGCACCTTTGAGGACCGTGGCACTGTGCAGTCGGATGCATGGCGCTGTGTGTGCAGAGAGCGTGGGAGACATGCACTGCCCCATGGGGTGGGAGCAGCCTGTCCTGGAGGGGCTGGAGGGAGGGGGGGTCACCCTGTTCTCACACTCTGGTGTGCAGCTGCACCTCTCCATGGCACCGCTGGCCCGGGTCCCCCTGCCTCTGCTCAGTGGTGCGGCACTGCCTGATTTCCCCAGGTGCCCGTTCCCATTGTGCTGACGCACTCGTCCCTGCTCTCGATTCCCAGCTGCTGGCCCTCGCTGCTGCCTTTCTGGAGCAGCTGAGGGAGGGATGGAGCAGCCAGGATTGCCTAACGTGTGGGGTGAATGTCACCCTGCCCCAGGCGCTCCTCCCGGCAGGTGCTTGGCCATGGGTGCACCACCATGGAGCAAACAGCCTCCCAAAAAGCCAGCCCCGGGGCAGAGATGCCTCTGGAGCCATGCAGGCTCTGGGGCACCAGGCTGGGTGAGGAGCATGGCAGCCCGCAGTGTGGCTTTGCCCCTGCCCTGGGACAGAACGGTCTCCACAGTGTGCTGCGGCAGTGCCCAGGGAGCACCATGTCCTGTCGGGTGCTGGAGAGGGGTGCTGGTGTGGAGGTGATGGGATGTGGTGGGGGGTCCAGCCCTATTGTCTGGCCCTGTTGCAAGGCTCTGGCACTCAGCGTGTTGTTCCCCCGAGGCCATTTTCTCCATGCCAGCAGCCGAGCGGTGAGACGGGTCATCGTGTGAAATGGAGGAGCTGTGCCACCGCTCTGCACTTGCCTGCCCTGACACCCTGCCAGGATATGTGCCGTGGCTCTCCGGCCTCCTGCACGGAGGCCCTGGCTGCTCAGGGGCTCCCCACGCTCCCCGCCGAGACCCAGCTCTCTGGGGACTGTAGAAGGTCCACTGGTGGCTGCGCCGTCCCTGTGCCAGGCAGGGACACCCCATCCTTGTTCCCTGGGGGGCCCTGTGAGCTGGGTCATAGGCCAATTATGGCGCAAGGGGGATGTGTGCAAGGTCCCCAGGCAGGATGAGGTCCTTCTCTGGGCTCAGGGTCCTGGCCCTCTGGGTCTGGAGGTATTGGGGTGCCCTTGCTCCATTAGCCTCTGACGGGTCACAGTCTCTGGTGGACACAGAGCCCGGTCCTCCACCTTCTCTCCCCGGCGCGCAGGCCAGGCTGCAGCTCTCCGTGGGGCCAGCATCAGCTCTCCCCAAGGTGGCTCAGGTCACTGCTGGTGGGGTGTGGGGGCTCTGTGCTGCCCAGCTCCATGCTTGGCCCCGGCAGCTCCTCCTGCACCAGATCAGCATTCCCCCTTGCTCACACGAGCCCAATTTAGCTCCTCTAATCCCTTGCCCTGAATCTGTCGCTCCACCCCACTAATGATTTTCTCCTGCTCTTCTCCCAGGTCCCCCGAGTGCGTCAGTGCCCAGCATGGGGAGTGCATGCATGGGGCTGGCTGGGCAGCCAGGCGCAGGGGCTCCCGGGGGCACACCATCCCCGCTGTGTCACACTGTCCCCGCCGTGTCCCACCACTCTGCCCCTCTCCTGCTGCAGGTTTTCCCTCGTACCCTGGCTCCACGGGCACAGGTGGGGTGCGTTGGCCCTTCTCACACCAGCACCAGCCTGGTCCAGGGGCTTCCCAGGTCCATCCAGGGACCCTCCAGACCCTTCCAGCCAGCCCTGGTCCCCACTGTGGCTCCATTGCCCCCAGGCTCACTAAAGCCTGTATCACGTCTCAGCTGCATCTCCTGAATTTTTCCCCTGTAAACTGGATTAAATCACCTCTTAAGAACCTGAGCTAATCTCCTTTTGGAGCCCAGCCCTCCCTCGCCGATGCCAGTGCTGCCTGATCCTCCCCACCGGGGCTGCCTCTTGTTTCAAGGTTGGATCTGTCCGTCTTGGGTTCCCAGCGCAGGGTCTTGCTCCACTCGCCTCCACCTGCACTCAGCAATCAAACTGCCTTGGAACCTTTCCTCTGCCCAAGGAACAGCCTGCACCCGCCTCAACTTGGGGGCAGGGAAGGGGGCAGGAGCTGCCTGTGCATCGTGGCCCTCCACGGCCCCTTCCCGTCCAGCCCAGAGTTACAGTGGGGCAGTGTGGGCATGCTTTTGCAGCTGGTGGTGCACAGCAATGGCACCCCGGTGGGGATGGCTGCACTGACAGTGTCCCTGGTGGCTCAGCACCTCTGGCTGTTTATCTCGGTGCCTAATTTTAGTCCCTTACTTTGCAGCACCATGCCCATGTTTAATGCCAACTGCCCCTTCCCTCCAGAGCCCCGGCCAGGCCTGCTCAGGGACCAAACAGGACCTAAAGCCTCCCTTTGCTATCTCCTCCCTCCCATGGGACTCTCTGGGGCTGCCTCAGTTTCTCCTTGCTGTCCCTGGCTGTCCCTGGCTGTCCCCCCAGCCCCAGGGCACAGCAGCATCTCGGAGGAGCCCGGGATGCAGCAAGGCTCCAGCCCAGGCTGCCATGCCCCACCGTGGGGTGGGCACCATGCCCGGCTGTGCCAGCGCAGGGGCTGCCTCTGCAGAGCTGCTTGGCCGGTGCCAGCCCGGGTGCTGGTCCCAGCTGGTGGAGGGACAGGTTCCCCAGGGCTGGGCAGTGCAGGGGGGACAGAGCTGGACCTGGCCCTCACGATGCCTGCAGCCAGCAGGGCCGGACAGAGGACAGAGCTGGACCCGGCCTGCCTGCAGCCAGCAGGGCCAGTGGACTGGCTAGCCACCAGTCCCCAAGCACAGCCACGCGCCCTGGGGCTGTGCCCATTCCCTGGCCCTGGGGGTGGCACCAGGGCCAGCCCACGGGCAGCTGCCGGAGACCCGGGCTCCCAGCTCTGCCCCCAGCCACCTGGGCAGGGGGCTGGCGCGGTGGCCACGCGTGCCGGGTCCCCGTCCAGGGGCACTGTGGACCGGGAGGGCTGCTCCTCGGCGAGCGGAGCGGCGGGTGCAGCTGTGCTGTCAGTCACCTCTACCCCTGCCCTCTCGCCCGCTGCCGGGGGGTTATTTTTGCTGAGGAATGTGCCGTCCCCTCGGATTCTGGCGGGCTGCAGGGCTTGTGTTACAGGCGAGAGGCCGAGACTCGGGGCCTGCGGGTGGGTAAATATAGCACCGCCACTCGGGGCTGCGTGATGGGGCAATGGCCTCTTCCTCCTCCCAGGGCTGCCCAGTGCTCTTTGTGCCCCTCCTGCCTCCTGACACCAGGTTGCTGGCTTGTGCCCCGGCATGGTGGCACTGGGAAGGGGCTAGCTGCTTCTACCCTGCTGCCTGCACTGTTGCCTGCTTCCCCCCCTGCCCTCTGCATGCAGCCCCTCAGCCACAGGCAGGGGGGATGCCGGGAGCGAGGCTGGCAGGGCAGGGACGAAATGCCTCCTGCCATCCCGCTCTGTGCCCAGGCACCAGGAGCCAAGGTCACATTGCTGTCCTGCGTACCCGCGTCCTCCACCTGCAGCGGGCACCGTGTGCTCGGGCATCCTTCTAGTGGCGGGAAGGGGAGGAAATGCTGGAGAAGGCACCTGGGATGTCCCCAGCGCTCGGGAGAGGGGTCACAGCAGAGCATTGCTCTTCCCCAGGGCCAGAAAGCTGCTGCGGTGCTGCCCTGCCCTGTGACGAGGGCCATCCTGCTGTATTTATTTCCCCCTGGGGACGGAGCTGGGGATGGTCCCCACCTCCCCAGGCTCCCGGCACATCCCCACCTCCCGCAGACCGTCCCCAGCAGCTCCAGGAGACGCAAACACATGAAAGATTCATGCCCAGACCTCCTCCTACACAAGACGGCTGCATGCACCCGCCACCATCAATTATTCAAGCACCGAGACAAGGGGGCTGATGGCCGGGGCCAGGCGGCCGGTGCCTGGCCGGTGCTGCGGTGCAGGGGCAGGATCCGTGCAGAGCTGCCGGGGAGGCCCAGCAAGGCATGGGGAGCTGCGGCTCTCTGAGCAGTGTAATTAATACTGCATTTTGAGCAAGCGTTTGCTATCTGCTTTTCTCGGGGCCGGTGTGTGTCCAGCAGGCAAAGCTGGAGCTGGGTGGCAATGGGGCCACCTGCTCCGGCTCTGCCCCGTGTCCCTGCCACGGCTGCACTGGCCCCCGTCCCCTGCCCCATGTCCCTGTCCTGCAGAAGAGCAGGGCAGTGCCAGGGCTGCCCCCAGGCTAGGGCAAGGCAGAGGGCTGGCCCTGGGTGCAGGCTGCTGCCACCTCCCACGGGACACCTTCTGCAGACTCCGGCTTTGCTCTGGTGGGGGGATTTGCAGGTGCTGCTGCCTCTGGAAAGGACTTTTGGGCCCTGCAGCAGGCGCAGCCTCTCGGAGGTGACCCAGCTGCTCCCAGGGGTGCAGCATCTCTGGGGCAGCCCAGAGCCACTCCTGGGGCTTTTGCTGAGGGATGGCCGAGCGGCAGGGCCGCAGTCACAGGGAAGGGCTGTGTGCCCGGCCAGCCGGGAGCTGTGGCCGATGGGGCAGCAGATGTGGCAGTCAGAGGATACCCGAATGATTGCATTTTGGCTGGGCACATGTGGTCCTTCCTTGGGGCCAGCCCTGAGGCTGTCCCTGCAGGTGCTGTGGTGGCAGCACCCTTGCCCTGGCACCACCGTGTGCCAAGCCTAAGCCTCAGTGCTCCTTCCCAGCATCCCTGACCAGGCTTTTATCCCACTTGAGTGTGAAAAAAAGGCACAGGCTGTGGCAGGTCTGCTGCAGAACCACAGGCATGCACAGCCTGGGTGAGAACACCTGGAAGGGAGACCCTGGGTGCAGGGAGGCCCTGAGTGCAGGGACTCTGGCAGACAGGAGCCCCACAGCCCACCCCTTTACCCAGTCCTGGCTCAGGCATACCCATCTCTGTCCCCACCCAGGGCTGGGGGGGCCAGCAGAGTCCTCTGGCTCCGACAGGAGATTCCCTTAGTGCCAGCTCTGGCATTCGTGGGACTCTCCTGACGTACGGGGTCTCCACGGAAACCCCGCAGCATCACTTGAATTGTGGGACTGTCAGAAATGTTGTATAAACAGCTCCTTTTGTACTGGGTAATTTGCAAGTTATTATGGAGCCATGAAAAGCCTCACGTTGGGAGTCATGGGTTGGGAGGGGAAGTGGAGAAAAGCTGCTGGAGCTGCCAAGCGTCATGGGGAGCGTGATGCCTGTGTGCAGCCCTGTGTGGGGCAGCCGGCTCCCCAGGGGACAGGTGAGCAGCATGGGGACAAGCGCTGGGTGTGGAGGCCTCCAGCAGCGTCCCCACGGATGCTCTGCAGTGGGAGGGGGCCGTAAGGACAGCTGGTGGGGCTGGGACCTTGGCAGCCTCTCCAGGAGCCTGGAAAGGGGGCTCATGGGTGCTGCAGTGCTCAACGACTTGGTGAGCTGGTGATGCAGGGCACCGAGAGCTGTGGGGGGCATGGCAGGCAGGAAAGGCCCCACTGAGGCTGTGGGGCTGGGACTGCCCCTCCGGCTTATTTGCAGCATCACCTGGAGAACAGGGACAGGCCGGCAGGGCTGGGGACTCTCGGCTGGGGAAGGTGTGCCAGGGTTGCGCCAGCACCCCGGGAGCACTAATAGGTGTTAATGACCCTGACCAGCCTCACCAGGGACCCCCACCCACAGCTTCTGCCCACACCCCGGGAGCTCCAGCACAGCTCAGTCCTGGGCACCCAGTCCTGCCCTGAGCTGTGCCGTGGGTCTTCACCCCAGCACAAGGGGAGGTCTCGTGTGTCATGCAACATGGTCAGGGACAATGGCCTACCTCCCCGGGTCAAGCTTGCATCCCCCCCAGCCACAAAGCAGTGATGCAAGCCCAGGGCTGAGCAGTCCAGCCCTGCCATCCCGCGTGGGTCCTGAGGCACCCGGGGGGCAGGGTGCAAGGTCTGCCTTGGGGCACTGGGTGCCTGGGGCTGGAGGCTGTGTCGTTTGCAAGGGGGGCTCATGCTGTGGCGTGGGCAGTGCCAGGCCAGGGGGGTTGCTGTGAAGGACTGTGCCCATATTAGCTCTCGTTCGTGTGCAGGCGGGTCAAGAGTGCTGGGACCCACACCCGTGTCTTGGTAAGGGGACCTTTCTGCGTCGCTGATGGCTGGAGGATGTGGGGGACTGAGCGGAGGCTGGCAGAGTGCTGGTGAGCCTGGATCTTGGCTGGGCAGTGCCATGGCACACTGTGGCTGTGCTGCTGTGTGCAGGGTTGTGGCAGCTGTGGCAGTGGAGCTGCCCTGTTTGGGGGCACTTTGGGGGCAGCGCTTGGAGGGCAGTCACATGCAGCGCTGGCGCGGTGTTGTGTTATTCTTGTCCCCGTTGGGGTGCGTGTGGCAGCCGCGGTGGTGGGCTGTGCCCCACGGTGCTGAGCACAGGAGAGAAGAGCAGCCCCTGCCCCGGGCGGTGGGGCAGGATGGACCGATGGCAGGGGACAGCGG
>NW_008794888.1:3983727-3984911 GCF_000699145.1 Aptenodytes forsteri | reverse complement strand
GAGGCAGGCGGGGGAAGGATGGAGGGAGGAGCACTCCAGTGATGCTTCATGCTCGCAGCTCCAGCCCTCCCGACAGCCCAACCTGGCGAGCCCCTTCCTCTCCCTCCGCCGTCCCCGGCTGCCGGCGGTGGAGGATGCTCGAAGCATTGCTTTCTCCCCCGGCGTGCTGACAGCGGGGACCCCGCCGGGAGCGGGCTGGCGTCCTGCCGGGCTTGAGCCGGTGTGACCGGGCCAGCGAGGCTCTGCAGAAGCATGAAGAAGATCTGGGTGAAGAAGCGTTTCCAGGTAAGGGCTCCGGGCTGCCGCGCCGGCGGGTGCCGGGAGGAGGGGGCAGTGCCAGGGAGCGGGAGCGTATCGGGATGGGGATGGGGGTGTCCCTCCCGCCCTGCCGCTGCCACCCGGCGCTCCCCAGGGCTTCGCCCATCGCCGGCTCCAGCCCTGCTTGCAGAGCCGCCAGCTGCCCGCCTGTCTTCGCCAGCCCGGGCAGGAGGGGCAGAGGGCAGGTGCTCAGCACCGCCTGTGCCAGCAGCGGGGCTGGGACCCCCGCAGGGGGCTTTCCCCCACGCCACCCTCTCCCCTCTCTGCCCTCCGGAGCCGGGGCGGCAAATGGAGGCTGCTTCATGGCTCCCCCCAGCCCCGCTGCCGGTGGTCACGGAGCTGGAGACGAGGCTTTGCATGCGTCATCCCCTCCGCGTCAGGAGCATGCCTGGCACAGGCAAGGCTCCTCCGCGGGCCTCGCCGCACGCTCCGCCACTGAGCAAGGAACAAGGACGTCACTTGGCCTCGGCGGGGGGGTGGAGGATGGGGGGCATCCTTCCAGGAAGCCCCCCGTCCCCGGCTCCCCTGGGGCGCACAAGCCCACCCCGCTGCTCCACCCAGCGCGGGAGCCCCACTGTCACCCTGCCTGGTGGCCCAGCAGGGGCTGGGGAGGGGCTGTCACCCGCAGCCCCTTCCCAGGGGTGCAGGATATGCTGGGGGACACAGGTCCCCAGGGATGCTGGGAGCCAGGTGGGGGGATCCCTCCGGGGCAGGGTGGATGGCACTGCCTGGCTGTCCCATCTGCCCTTGGGGGCAGCAAGCCCAGGGGCTTGCCCAGGTGGTGGGGCAGGGTCCTGCTCTGCTGGATGAGCATGGGGGGTATCGGGGCACCCACAGCGGCTGTCTCCGCACCACACCCGAGACCA
>NW_008794888.1:3976193-3983357 GCF_000699145.1 Aptenodytes forsteri | reverse complement strand
CAGGGGGGGTATCGGGCCCCCCACAGCGGCTCTCCCTCCGCACCACGCAAGCCACCCACTGCCTCCCCACCTCACCCTGTCCCTGCTCCCTGTCTGCCTGTCTTGCACCAGTGGCACCAGTGCCATGTGGTGCTGGGCTCCACATGCCAGGCAGTGGAAGGCTGCACGGGCTGTGCTCCATGGCCCCAGGAGCCCCTTCTTCCCCCTGACTCCCCTTGGCCCCATGGCCATGGCTAGGGATGCCCCGTGCCAGGGCCAGGGCAGGACCCCAGCATGGGCAGGGGGGGGTCTGTGCCTGGCACGGGTGAAGGAGGCAGCACCAAGTCTCACCTGGCTGCCCCGTGGGGCAGGGCTGAAGCTGGGTGCCGATCCCAGCCAGCCCTTCTACCCACCCCGGGCTGGGTGGGCACAGGGCGGGCTCCTGGGGGTCCCCCACCCCTTTTCACGGGGTGCAAATGAAATCTCAGGCAGGGAGCACACCCCCCACTCTCTGGCTAGCCTCTTTGTCCAGGCCCCAGCCCTGCAGCGAGCCTCGAGCTGCTCCTTCCCCCTTTCCACCTCCTTGCTCAGGGATGACCCTGCGTCACCCAGCACTCACTCCCTGCTGAACTGTGGGTGGGTGCTGCGCCCAAGGGGGATCCAGGCTGCGGGGTGCCCCAGTCCCGCAGGGACCTGTTGCGGGGCAGAGGGGAGGGGGCTCAGCCACCCCATAGCTCTGGGCGATGGAGCCCAGCCCAGGCCTGCTGGGTGCAGTCACCATATTTGATGGGGAGCTGATGGCGCCAGTCCCTGGGGAAGCCACAAGAGCACCCGATAATGGCACTCAATTGCATTTTCATTTTTTAATGGGGGAATTATCCGCCGATGGTGCAGTTAATCACTCATCTATCTTTCCCTGGCCTGGAAGACGGGCTGCCAGCCAGAACCAGCACAGTCAGCCGAGGAGGGGAGGTGAAGCCTGGCTCAGCCTGAATACAAATGTGTCTCGTGCAGCTGCTGCCCTCTGGCCAGCACTGCATGCAGGCAGGGGGCCTGTGGGAGCCCCCAAGCGCTGCCCATGAGCAGGGGCTGCCGCTGCAGTGGCAGCAGCTTTGGGGTGTGCCAAATAAGCCTGCTGCCCTTCCAAGGGCAAGTAACTGCTGGCCATGCTTGGCTGGCTGTCCCCGGGGGCTGGCTGTCCCTGGGGGCCGTCTGTCTGGCCACCTGGGAGCTGTGGGGAGGCAGGAGGGGCTGGCAGAGCAAAGGACTTCAAGAAAGCGGGTTGTCCAGCCCTGGGCTCCAGGCTGGGGAGACAGGGCATGGGGTGTCAGTGTCCTGGGGAGACCCTGTCACCCAGACTGGCTGGGAAGGATGCTCAGTCCTGGCAGCCCAACCCCGCCTGTCTGCACACCACATCCCTGCTCCTGCCTGCCTTGGAGATCACCCCATCTCTCTGCCTCCCTGGGAGATGGCGTCAGTGCATGCTGGGCCTGGCAGCTGGGTCACCCTTGGCTGGTCCCTCCCTTGGCACCCACCAGTGGGTGCCTGGCCCTGGGCTGCAGTGCAGAGGGCAGCCGACTGGCAGGGAGCTCCTGGCGCCTCCGCCCCGTGCTCATGTCCCTCCTGCCTGCCCAGACAGTGCGGGCAAGTGTGGCTCCCACGCCTCCAGCCCCGCGCAGACGGGCCAGTCCCATGCTGTTTGTGCCAGGCAGCCTCTCTCGCAGCTGGCACAGCCTCCTCCAGGGATGGGGGATGCTGTCCCCACGCTGGGCTGGTGCCCGTGGCGGTGTCTGGGCCAGTGCCTGGAAGACGCTTTGCTGGCCCAGTCCCCACGCTGGCGCAGGCGGTGGCTTCGAAGGGGTTGCAGAGCATTTGGGCACCTGCCCGCGCAAAGACCTTGCTGCAGGCAGTGCTGGCTGCAGGCAGCGGTGCCGGGGCAGCTGTGCTGCCCAGGGCTGTCGCTCCCTGGGCACAGGCCACAGCACAGGGCTGGGGTGCACAGTGTCACCCCCTGGGCATGGGCAGTGGCGCAGGGCTGGGGTGCACAGTGCCATCACTAAGGGATATGTGTGTGTGTGTGTGCGTGCACACGCAGGTGCGTGTGAGCGTGTGTGTGCATGGCTGGGCATGCGCTACACGTGTCCACCTACACCCGTCCATGGCTGTGAGCGTGGGGGTGTGTGCCTGGGGGTGTGTGCCTGTGGGTACCCTGTGGGTGTGCAGCCGGGGGTGTGTGTGTGAGTGTGCACGTGAGTGGTGCCGGGTGTGCCCTGCCAGCGGGAGGCTGTGAGCGACACCACGTGTGCTGTGCCAGCGTGTGTGTGAGCAATTGTGGGTGTGAGCAGTGCCGCATGTGCCGTGATGGGGTGTGTGCGTGCGGGCGTGCCGTGCCAGCAATGTGCGTGCGTGCGTGAGCAGACGCGTGGCACCGTGCCATGGGTAACGCTCTCTTCTCTTTTCCTTTGCAGAAGACTGGCCACTCACGGCGCTTCGGGCGCTTCACGCATGGTGCGTTGAGTTACCAGGACCCGGCTCCCCCCGCCACCCTGAGTGCGCTGGGATGGGGTCCGGCCCCACCGCCATGCCACAGGGGGGCAGCGAGCAGAGGCTGGGCAGGGATGGGCTGCAGCTAGCCAGCCCCAAAACAGGGTCCTGGTCAGCCAAGGGCTCCCGGTGTCCCCCACGAGGCCAAACTGCTCCTGGCCCCACAGCTCCGGTTCCTCGGGGGCTGCCAGGCTGTCATGGCCAGGCTGGGGAGCCTGGTGCAGTGGCAGCACACGGGGCAGCTGGCGGTGTGCTGGGCTGCGGAGGGGCGGCTTGGAGTGGAGGAGAGCAGTGTGGCCCCCCACCGCGCCGTGGCAGTGCAGTGGAGGGGAGCGGTGGTGGGGCAGGGGACATGTCCCTTGCCATAGGGGTCTGTTGTGGCAGCTTGCGAGGGCTCGGGCAGCGGTGGGGAGGAAAGGCTGGCCCTCCCTGGCTGCATGGCGTCGGCTTTCCTGGGACAGGATGTTAGGGTGGCACTCATCTGGCCTGGCTGCATGCTGCCCGTGGGGAGGCTCTCACTGATGCTCTACCCTGAGCATCCCTGCTTTACCAACTGGGGCCATGCTGTGGGGCATGGCCGTATCGTGCAGCACTTGCCACCAGTGGGGTAGGGGATGCACGTGTATGTGCCAGAGGGAGGAGGGTGCTTGCACATGGACACACGTGTCTGCGTGCCGCAGCACCCCCAGGAGTGCCCAGCTGGGGCACAGGCTGGGGGGTCCAGCCCCAAGCTGAGGTGCCCTGCAGAGCATGGGGATGTGCAGGTGCTGCGGCAGCGAGGCCAGCCCACGGGGCAGCTCCAGCAGCTCCAGGGACAGGAGGTGGCTGTCCTGCTGGGCAGGATGTGTCTGACGCATGGGGAGGGGATGGTGCCATGCACTGCGCAGGCGGGACGGTCTGTGTGCGAGGAGGGTCTGTTTGCAGTGCCGGAGCAGCGTGCAGTGAACATGGGTGCAGAGTGGAGACGTGGTGGGGAAGTCTGGGGGGACTAGACCTGTCTCCATGCCCCATGGGCACCTGGCCACTGCCATGGGGCCAGGCAGGGCATGGGGTGCTTCTCACGGGATCCTGAGATGGGCAAATGCCCAGGACCCAAAGCCTGGCACAGGGTGCCAGGCTCTCCAAGCCGGCATGGCCCACCCAGGCGCTGCCCCGGCAGGTCCCTGCCCCATGGCAGCGCGGGGAGATGCTGGGGACAAGGTCCCTCCCCGCTGCCCCCCGCGTCTCTGCAGGCTGGGCCGATAACCGGGTGTTGATGTCTCTCTCTCTCTTGCTGCCCCTACGGAAGCGAAGTTTTCCGCTCCTGCAGGAAACAAAGCTACGGTAGGAAGACCCCTGCCCAATGCCAGCCCTGTCCCCACAGCGGGCCCTGTGCCCCAGCCTGCCGCCCTGCCCCATCGCTGCCACCATCCCCCTGCCCTGCCTCCCCGTCCCCACACCGCCTCCGCCAGCCGCATTCCCACCGCCGGCACTGCCTCCCTTCTTCCCATCGTCTAACGCTGCTCCTGCCCGCTTTGCCTGCCCTCCCCTGTCTGCCCTTGCCCTGATGGACTTTCCCACCCCTGGTCCTGCCTTTCCCTGCTGGCAGCTTGTCCCTGCAGGTCACAGTCATGCCCCCCATCCCGGCGCTACCTCCTCCTGGAGCTGCCCAGGCACTGCTCTCCTGTCCCTGGAGCCAGTGGGTCTGCAAGGGGCAGCGCCAGCCTGGCCTGCTGTCCCTGTGTCCCCTCACCACCTGCTTTCCCCCCCCTCCCCAGACTCGGAGACGGGCGAGGATGAGCCCAGTGACCCCCAGGTGACGCAGCGCAGCGAGCTCCAGGATGAGACGGCCTTCAGCACCCCCACGGGTGAGCAGGGGGCAGCCGGCTGGCACCGAGCCCCAGCACCGGCTGCCGGGCATGGCCCCGCCGCAAGGGCTCTGCTGGCCCAGCTTTGGGGGTCTCCGTGGCAGGGGGAGCTGTGCTCCAGCCATGCAATGGGGAGAGGGCTTGGGGCAGCCTGCTCAGGACACCCTCGGACACCCCATGGTGGCTCAGCCCTCTCCGAGCAGGGTGCTGGGCTCGTCCCCGCGGGCACCCGGTGTCGGCTCACCCCTCTTCTTCCAGGTGGGTCCGACACCCTCGTGGACGCCTCCATGAACACGACGCCGACCTCTGTGCTGGCCCTGTCACAGGCGGAGGAACGCTCCAGCTGGTCGGGCAGCCAGCAGACCGTGGTGGAGAAGGAGACAGATGCCAGCCTCCCTGCACGGGGACCCTACCTCCGCCCCGCTGCCTGGCAGCAGCCGCAGGGAACCCCAAGGCAAGCAAACGCGCCGGCCCCACGTGGCGCCGAGGTCCGGCACCTGGGTGTGGAGCCGCTGGTGCGGGCATCACGGGCTAATCTGGTGGGCACGAGCTGGGGGTCGGAGGATAGCCTTTCAGTGGCCAGCGACCCGTACGGCAGCGCCTTCAGCCTGTACCGAGGACGGGCGCTCTCGCTCCATGTGTAAGTAGCCGGGGGAAGCACGCGGAGGGGACATCTCACTGGGGCCATCTCCTTCCAACCCCTGCAGCCATTTCCTCCCCTCCGCCTGGGCTTTCTTTGCCTTCACCATGAGGATGAGGAATGGGGGCTCTGAGCAGTAGGCAGCCTGTTCCCAGTGAGGAGGTGGGAAAAACCTGGGCCGGGGTGGGTACAGGCCCTTGGGTGAGAGGGGGGGGACATGGAGTGGGGTCCCTTTCTGCTGTGGCCAGGTTGGGGCTGGGGGTAATCCATGCACCGCTGCACGAGCTGCAGCATCCCACTGGTGTCCCCTCATCTCACCCAGCTGTGGGGGCTCTGTGCAGCCCAGGGTGTGGGGACCTGGGGGTGTGTGGGAGCCTGGGACACCCGCTGGCAAGGCTCTGCTACCTGCAGTCCCCACCGCACAGGGGTGGCAGCAGGGGCCAGGGACATGCTGCCTCCCCAGGACCTGCTGACATGCTCAGAGCCCCTGTTCCTTCCTGCCACCTTCAGTCCCCATCCCTGCAGGCCTGCTCCTTCGACCTCCATCCCGCACCTTTTTTTGTTCGAGGCTGCTTGTTCCATCAGAACCTCATCTCCACCTTATGATTTCTGCACCACGAACACCGAGCCCCCCCCGGGGGCAGCGGGGCGGGGGGATGTGCCTGCAGCAGCATGTGCACAGGGGGTGCTTGTAGCCTCAGGGACCCCTTCTGCCTTGCAGAAGAGCTGGCCTGTGCCACGCTGTACCAGCATGCCAGGATACCCTGGCAAACTGGGGCACCCCCTGGCCCCCAGTCCTGTCTGCATGGCGGCCCTGGGGAGGGGACTCACTGGGTATCCCAGCATCACCCCTCTGTCCCACACGGGTACTCCTGGGCAAGAGGACACCACTGTGTCACAGCAGCCCAGGACTCTCATTCAACCCAGCCGGCTCCTGGTGGTCTCTGGGTGGCCGGATTCACTCACTGGGTGCCTTGAGGCTCCCCGGTCCTGGGGCTGCCCTGGCCACCTGCCCCCTTGCTGTGCCCCATTGGGCACTGTGGTGCGGGCTGGGAGCAAGGATGCAGCCAGGCAGTGAGGGTGGGCTCTGAACTGCTCTCCTCTGTCTCTCCCCTTGCAGCAGCATCCCCCAGGGGGGCTACCGGAGAGATGACCCCCACAGCGGCCCCGTCTCTCCAAAGCCTGGTGCTGAGCCCCCAGTGTCCCCTGCTGCCCTGCCACTGACCGCCAAGCCACCGATCCTCCGCTCGCCGTCTCCCCGTGCTGGCCCGTGCCTGCTGCCGCCTGCTGGCACCGCATCCCAGCCTGCCGCCCGTGGCCCTGGCGTCCCCTCCTTCACGCCCGTGACCCCCCGCAAGAAGTCCTCGGTGCCGGCTGAGTACCAGGACACCGTCCCCGAGGAGTACGAGGAGAAGATCAAGAAGCCCAAGTCCTCGGGGTACTCGCAGGGCAGCACGCAAGAGTCCCGTCCCCAGACACCCATGAGCGACGCCTCCGGCCGTGTCTCTGTCCGGGCATCCCCCAAGCTGGTGCGCGCTGGTTCCAAGATCTTTGAGAGGCTGCAGTACTTCGAGGAGCGGCGGAGGAGCCTGGAGCAGGCGGACAGCCCCTTCCCCGCACACCCCTGCCTGCCCTTGCGCAAGACGCGCTCCTTAGACCAGCCAGGCTCTGGCTCACGCCGTGCCAGCACGCTGGGCGGCTCGCGGGAGGACGTGCGGGAAGGCGGCCGCTGGGAGCCAGGCGGCACAGCGGCATGCCGGCGTTTGGCCTTCCGGCAGAAAGCCGCATCCTTTTCTGGGGGCGGGGAAAGCTCCCCAGCCGTGTCTATGCCATCGAGCACAAGTTTGCGGAGGAGCTGACCCGCATCAAGCGGACGGTCTCCAAGCAGCAGCTGCGGCGCTCCCAGGAGCTGTGCAAAGCCGGGCTGCCCCCGGCACCCTCGCCCTCAGCAGCCAGCGAGCCCATCGCCCCCCGCACCCCCCGCACCCCCTCCTCACAGGGCCCCGGCGGGCGCAAGGCACTGCCACCAAAGACCTTCCCACCCGCGGAGAGCACGCACGTCATCCAGCACCTGGCACTTTCCAGCATGGCGCTGGTGGGACCCGATGGGGAGCTGGAGCTGGGGGGAGAGCAGGGGAGGTAAGCCCTGGGGCG
>NW_008794888.1:3973648-3976098 GCF_000699145.1 Aptenodytes forsteri | reverse complement strand
GCCGTTAGCGCAAGCCACCCCTCAGGGACGGGCTGCCCTTTTGCAGGCGGGTCCCACCGAAGGCAGCCTGTGCCCGGACGGGGGTCCCACTGTTGGAGCCCGTGCCCCCGGGGCGGTGAGCGAAGCCCTGGCTGCCCGGCTGGCCGTGCCGCATGGGCTGTACAGGCGGCCGGAGGCACCCGTGGAGGTGCGGTTCCTGCCCTGGGCGAAGCCGGGCAGCCCTGGCTGCCGGGGTGGCCGTGCCGCATGGGCTGTACAGGCGGCCGGAGGCACCCGTGGAGGTGCGGTTCCTGCCCTGGGCGAAGCCGGGGGTGGAGCAGGAGGCTCGCCTGGAGAAGAGCTGGGCAGGGCAGCACAGTGCGGGCAGGGAGGTGGAAAGAAGGCAGATGAAAGTGTCAGAGAAGAAAGAGAGTGGCCGGATGGCTCAAGAAGGCAGGAGCACGCGGAGCAAGGGGAAGGGGCGCCGAGCCAGGCCCACCTCTCCGGAGCTAGGTAGGGGCATGGCTTTCTGCCTTCCTGCGGGCACAGACCTGGCTGGCCAGCCCCTGAGCGGGATGGGGGACCCCCAGCCTGCCCCTGGGAGGCATGGGGAGCCCAGGCTGTGCCAGAGAGCACAGGGGTGGGGCGGAGGGACACAGCTCTGGAGATTGGGGATGTTGGCACCAACCAGTGCCGTAAGACAGACCAGCGTGGGTACCACTTTGCTGGGCCTTGAGATCATGATGCTTGCTGACATCTCTGTCCCTCCTGCCTGGCATGGGAAGGACGCAGGGTGCTGACCTCTGACACCCAGCCCTGTGCTGGTCTGGCCCCCCGGGGCACAGGACACCTGCTGCAGCTTGTCCCGACCGGACCGTGCTCGGTGCTCCAGGCAGGGTGTGCAGCCCAAGCATCCCCGGGGGATGCTGCAGTGGCTTGGCCGGGGGAGAGGTGCCCTGCCCATCCCAGCATGCAGGGGTGAGACCAGACTGCACCAGGGCCGGGAGCTCCTTCCAGGCTCTGCTCTGGCCAAAGCAGTGCCAGGCCCATGTGCCCGAGGCTCCTGGCGCAGCCCCAGGACCTTTGCCTGTGTGCTGGAGCCATGGAGGGGAGAGAGCTGCAAGGCTGATGCTGATGTGGCGGGGCAGAGCAGACAACACCCCGTGGGGGCTGGGGGGAGCTCAGAGCGGGGGCTGCGGTGGGCTGTACAACCCTCCTCCTTCCACACCCCGCTGCCACCTTATCCCTTATGCTGTATGGGGATGTGCAGGAGGCTGTACGCTCCCTGCCCCATCCCGCTGCAGGCACTGTGCCATTGTGGCCCCTGATGTGGCCCTTTCCTCCACTGCATGGCCCTGGGACCTGCTAATGCCCCAACGAGGGTGTGGGGCACGTGGTGACAGGGATGGGCAGAGGGTTGCGAGGCCCCTGCTCTGCCTGCATGCAGCCGGGTGCGGCACAGGACCCGCTCGCTCCACCCTGCTGACAGCCACGGGGCCTGTCTCTCCCTGTCCAGAGTCCTCCGACGACTCCTACGTCTCAGCGGGTGAAGACCCCCTGGAAGCCCCCATCTTTGAGATCCCCATCCAGGACATGGCGGTGGCTGTGGGGGCGGAGGTGCTGCTCAAGTGCATTGTCACGGCCAACCCCCAGCCAGAAGGTGAGTGACCGCGGGGCTGGGGGGGGTCAGGGGCGCGAGCGTGACAGAGGGGCTCTCTGCATGTCCAAGTCCCACCCGCTGAGCCATCCCTTGGGGCCACCTGAGCTGTGCGGAGTGGGACACGCAGCCCCGAGCTGGGTGTCTCAGGGAGGTGATGTGCCCACCCCGGGAGCACCCCTTTCGCCCTGCCTCCCCCCAGGCAGGAGTGAAGTGCTTGGGCACCGCCTGCCAGGGCAGGGTGCAGAGGGCAGGGCGTGGGCAAGGTGTCTGCCGTTCCCCCGTGCTGGGCTGGGCTGCTGGGAGAGCGGGAGACAGGTCGCTGAGCACTGGGCGGGCAGGGACGGGTGATGCTCTGGGCTGCTGTTAGGACAGCAGAGCCCCGGTGCCCGGCTCAGGGCTGACGGGCTCCGGGCATGCTGTAGCCAGGACGTGGGCCAGGGGCAGCTGGGCAGCCAGAGCCGGTACCAGCCGACAGAGCCGGGCAGAAGCGAAGCGGCTTTGATTCCCTCCCCCAGCCTCCACTGGAGGGCAGGAGGATGCCAGGAATCGGGCAGGAGCCAGCCCCGCTCTCTCCGTCAGGGGCCGTGGGAAGCCGGTGCTGCTCCCCGTGGCACAGGGGTCCCCAGGCCAGGCAGGGGAGCGCCTGGCCTCACCGGGACCCCGCACAGACCCCCGGGGGGGCGTAGGCTCTCCTGCCCACGAGTGACCCTCGCCTCTGCCGGCAGTGTCCTGGAGGAAGGACGGGGTCCCGCTGCGGAGCAGCACGGCGCGGCCCATCAAGGCGGAGGGCGAGCGGCACACCCCGATGGGA
>NW_008794888.1:3972818-3973534 GCF_000699145.1 Aptenodytes forsteri | reverse complement strand
CTGGCTGCTGGCTGCCAGCTCGGCCGCTCTGGGAAGAAACCGGCTTCCTTACCCTACAAGGCTCTGTCTGAACCAAAGCAGCTGACGTGCTCCCGGCAAGCACGGAGGGATCCTGCCGTAGGGGGGGGGGAGCGGGGTCAGGCTATGAGCATCCCCCGGCGCCCAGCAAGCAGCCCAGTGGCCGGCCTCCCCCAAACCTGTCCCGCGCCCCGCTAGCCATGGGGATACCCCAGCCTGCCCTCCAACCTGCAGACCACGGGCTTCCCCTGTCTCCAGCCTGCAAACCATGGGGGTACCCCTGCCTGCCCTCCAACCTGCAAATTGTGGGGATACCCCTACCCTCCAACCTGCTAGCCTTGGGGATGCCACTGCCCCACAAGCCATTAGCTGTGGGGAATACCCAGCCTGCCCACCAAGCTGCTAGCTGGGGGATGCCCAGCCTGCCCTCCACCCCGCTGGCCACGGGGATACCCAGCCCGCTGCAACCCCAATGCGCTCCCCATCCCGAGAGTGTCCCTGGGGAGCGTGCAGAGGCTCAGAGCTGCCCTGGGGGCTGGAAGCACCCAAAAACCCACCCGCTCCGTGGTGCAGCGGGGCTGTGCACCCAGGGGCAGCAGCGGCCGGGCAGGGCCAGCCGGGGACACAGAGGCGGGGGGCCGGGAAGGGGCCCGGCAGCCCCCGGCCCCGCGGCGGGCCCTCCCCCGCGCTGCTGGCCC
>NW_008794888.1:3970500-3971980 GCF_000699145.1 Aptenodytes forsteri | reverse complement strand
TGCGATGTGCCGTGGGATGGGTGTCCCCGGGCACCCCTGGGGTGCAGGGTGGTGGGGAGAGGTGCCCTGACCTGCCTGCCCGGCTCTGGCTGCTGCCAGCTCCTTATCCAGCCTCTCCTGTGCTAGCCCCCGCCGTGGAGAGGCATGGGAACTTGGCACCCCCCCTCGGCCAAGCCAGCCCCATCACCTCGGATGAGGAGTACCTGAGCCCCCTGGAAGAGTTCCCCGAGTCCGGCACCCCCCAGCACCGACCGGCCATGAAGCTGCAGCCTAGAGCCGAGCATGGGGCTGCCTACAGCTCCCCAGAGAGCACCTTCAAGGCCGCACCCACCTTTGAGGTGAGCCAACTACCCCCCCCGGGACCTGGCAGAGGGGGAGCAGTGCTCTGTGACCACAGCCCTGTGGTCCCCGGTGCCAGAAGGTGCGGGGTCAGGCCTTCCTATCCCCTGATCTGGGGTGCTCCCGGCACCTGGGCAGCCTCCACCCCACCAGCTCCCCGGTACTCCAGGGCTGCTGTTGTGATGGGGGACACATAGCCCTGGGTGCAGTGGTGGGGATGCATGGCCCTGGGTGCAGGCGGGTGCTCGCTGCTCTCTGACCCCTGCTTCCCCAGGTGTCCCTGTCGGACCAGTCGGTGCTGGAGGGGCAGGATGTCAGCATGACCGTCCGCGTCCGTGGGGAGCCCAAGCCCATCATTTACTGGTGAGTCCTGGTGCTCGCTGGGTCACAGCTGGGCAGGGAAGGAGGGGACAGGTACGGTGACCTCCCCATTTGGGGATGGCCAGCTTGGAGCTCTGGTCCTGAGCAGGATTGGGGGTGGAGGAGAGGGGACTTTTGGGGACAGCCAGGCTGGGCGTGCAGGGCCAGGTGTGACCATGCTGCACTGCCTGTGTCCCGAGCAGGCTGAGGAACCGGCAGCCAGTGAAGTATGGCCGCCGGCACCACGCAGAGGAGGCGGAGGGGGCGCGGGGGCTCTTCATGCTGCACATCCTGGCGGTGGAGCGCACCGACACCGGCTTCTACACCTGCAAGGCCGTCAACGAGTACGGCACCAAGCAGTGCGAGGCCAAGCTGGAAGTCAGAGGTAAAGCTCCCCGAGCGCGTCCCCCCAGCCCTGAGGGGTCAGCTGGCTCCAGTGCCCTGCATGAGCTGTGTGGGGAAGGGCCCACTGCAGAACCCCCCTTGGTGGTGCTGCGGGAGAAGGGGACGAGCCAGCCTGCCCTTCCCTGCCACAGCGCAGGCGGGTGCAAGCCAGGAGCAGGAAAGTGGAGCTGTGTGACTGGGGCTGCCTGCAGAGGCTCGCCCTGCAGCAGAAGGCAGGCTGCCCTGCTGCCCCACTGCCCCGCTGCCCCGTCCAGATGTGCAGCCCCACGGCCCTGGGTCCCACTGCCCAGCTGTGCCAGGGCTCCTGCCGGCCTGACCCAGAGCCTGCTGCTCCCCGCAGCCCAGCTTCACCCCACGTCCCCCCGTCCCCCCACGT
>NW_008794888.1:3967106-3968665 GCF_000699145.1 Aptenodytes forsteri | reverse complement strand
CCAGCCCAGCTTCACCCCACGTCCCCCCCCCACGTCCCCACTGCTGGGGCTGGGTGCTGCCCCTCGCTGCGCAGGGGGGGACTTTGCCTCGGACGCGCCCCCCCCCTGCCGTGCCAACAGTTCCCTCCCTCCCTACCCCAGGCAGCCTGCAAGCTGCGTGCCAGGCACAGGGCAGTTTGGAGAGGTCCCCCCCTGCCCGTTTCCATCAATAGCCTGTATGCATGGGACTGGGCTGTCCAGCCCCCTTCCCTTGCCGTCCCTCCCCAGCCCTGCTGTGGTCCTCCTAGGACCCCAATATATGTGTGCAAATGCTGGGGGGGGGCTCGGGACTGATAGTCAGGCTCTGCCTGGCATCTCCCGAGGACAGGGAAGGAGCCTGTGGGGACGAGTGATGCTGCCTCCCTCCTCTTGCCCTTTGCTGTGTGTGCCCTGCTCCCCCCAGCCCTCCCTGCTGACAGCTGCCTGAGTCCCCTGGGCTGCGCCCATCCCACCCCGGCCTTGGCTGCACTGCTTGTACCCTGCTGGGACCCCGCTCCCAGCCTCCGGCAAAGCGCGGCGGCACGAGGGTGGGAGCGGGAGCCAGCCCCGTGCTCCACGGCCAGCAGGAGCTGGGCTGCGGGGGCGACGGCCTGAGCCCCAGCCCCTCTCAGGGGTCTCGGTGGGTGGCTCCACACCTTGGCGTGCGCTCGCACCCCTCGTGCCGGCGCAGGCGTGTGCGTGCGTGCGTGCTGGCCCTGTCGCTGCTGCACTAACCCTTCCGCTTGCTGACTGCGGTTTTTGTCTGTACGCAGGGGGAGTACGATAAGGGGGTGCATCTCTCAGAGCCGCGGCCGCGGGGCTCTTAGTTGGACACCTCTTAGGCAGTGGACCTCACCTTGTGTTATTACCTTCTGCTCCATCCACCACCTCGTCCTGGACGCACCGCGGGGACGCGCGGGCCCTCGACTGTGGGCAGGGGCTCGCCGGATGGCCGGGGGAGGCGTAACCGAGGCGGGGTGGGGGGAGCAGCAGGGGAGCACCAGGCACCCCTTCAGCTGGGCCAGGGCGGCCATATGATGCCATCTTGTCTCTTGCTCCGTCCGTTTGTCCCTGTCTGCGTGTTCTGCTGCTCCTCTCCTTGCTGCCCAGGGAAGGGGAGCAGGGAGCTGAGCCCACAGTCGCTGCTGTGCCAGCCAGGGCTGTAGGGAAGGGGCTGCAGCACAGTGGCAGCTCTGCAACGGTCACTGTGGAGTGTGGGGGACAGGAGACCCTGGGGACCCCTGCGGGGGAGCACCCTGTCCCAAACGCAAGGGGGAGGGAGAGCATTGGCCCCTTTGACTTCGCAGTGGCCACCCATGCACCAGCCTGGCCACTGCAAGATGTCCCTTGCAGCCCCAGGGCTTGGGGTCTACCCAGAGCACCCCCTGGCTTCAGGTCTCTTCTCCCCGGGGAGAGGGCTTGGCGGGGGAGGCGGGCTGCGAGGCCGTGACCCGTTTTTTTGTAGCTCTAATAAAATCTGTTTGGTAAAGCGCTGTGTGGTGTGTTCCTGGCACGGACACCTCCCCTCGCCCCCGGCCCCC
>NW_008794888.1:3957337-3966578 GCF_000699145.1 Aptenodytes forsteri | reverse complement strand
GGACGTGGACTGGCTGTCCCGGGGCCGGCTGCCCCAGCCCGCCCTGCTAAAATGCAAGATGCATTTTGATGGGCGCAAGTGCAAGCTGCTGCTCACCTCCGTGCACGAGGACGACAGCGGGATCTACACCTGCAAGCTCAGCACTGCCAAAGGTAAGCGGCGGTCACGCAGCTCCCCGGGGGGTTCTCACTCGGGGCTTGGCCCTAGGGGATGCTGGGGGTGGACAGCCCCCCCTGCCCCTGGGTTTGGGGCTCTGGTCCAATGTAGGACCTGTCTGTAGGATGTCTGGTCTGGAGGTAGCTGTGAGTGCTGGAGGTGGGGGCCAGGGGTCAGGGAGTGGTTGCTGCCCCAGGAGCCGGGGAGCTTTCGCCGGCTGGGAAACCTGGTGTGCACCAGTCCTCGGGCTCCAGCACCCTGAGCCCTGCAGCCCTGTCCCATCCCACTCAGCTCCTCGGCCAGCATGCATGCAGCTCCCAGAAACGTGGGGAGATGCATTTGCACTGTGGCTGCACCGGCTGGATGCAGCCCTGGAGCCCAGCTGTCCCCATCCCCTGCTCCAGAGCTTCCAGGCACCCGGCTCCGGTACCGACCTGTCTCTGCTGGCCTGGGAGGTAGCAGGGGCAACGGGCAGGGGGTCAGGGCCACCCACCCTCTCCCACCAAGCCATCACTGGTGGCAGCTGAGGAAGAGCAGCCTCTGTCTGGCCTCTGTCCCATGGCTCTCACACCCCCCTGTGCCTGTGCATGCTGCACACAGCCTCTGTCCCCCGCAGCGGGACAGGGACAAGGGTGACTTTTCCATTCCCCAGCCTGCCTGGGCAGCACCTCGGCAGTAATCCAAGCTGCAGTGGGTGCAGGGGGCAGCGGCATTCCCAGCACTCTGTGGCTGGTGCCGGTGCATCCCTCCATGGAGGAGGCTGTATGCCTGCGGGGATTTGAGGGCAGCAGCAGTTTTGGGTACAGGAAGGTGAGGCTGTGCCTGAGCATGGTGTCAATCCCTGCCCAGGGTGGGCGACAACACCATCATTGCAAAGCGGTCCCTGCTGCAAACCCTCTCATCTGGAGCATCCAGCCTGTGCCTGTCCCCATGCTGCCCCTGAGTGCTGCACGTGCTGGAGCTTCTGCTTCAGCATCACTGCCCTGTCCCCAGAGGGCTAGGCCAGCTGTGACCCCCTGCCCTATGGGGAGGGCAGGGCATCCTCCCGTCCCACCTTGCTGCTGGCATCCGTACTGCTGTGAGGGAAGGAAAGAGGCACCCTGCTGCCGGCAGAGCCCCAGCCCTGGGCACGAGGACCTTGCACACACTTGTACCCCCCCTGCCCCATGCAGGGACAGAACCTGGCACCCAGCACACCTGGGCTCAACCCCCACCAGGTGTGGAGTGTGCTCAGCTACAACCATGTTGGCTACTGGGGCTGCAGCCGGGGAGGGTTGCAGGATGCCTCCTGCCCTGCACAAATGCATGCCACGCGGGGCTCACCCCTACCTGCTCTCCTTGCAGACGAGCTGACCTGCAGTGCCCGGCTGACGGTGCAGCCCTCTGTGCAGCCACTCTTCACCCGCAAGCTGGAGGATGTGGACGTGGTTGAAGGGCGGACGGCGCATTTCGACTGCATGATCAGTGGGACTCCCCCCCCAGCGGTCACCTGGACCCATTTTGGTAACCCCCAAGCCCAGAGAGCTTGCCCAGGGCCCTGCAGGGAGACCTCTCCCCATCCCCTTGGGGGCTGCACCCAAGGGCTCGAGCCCAGCCGGGGCTGGGAGGGGTGCTGATGCTGATGCTGATGCTGGTGTGTGTCTCCATACAGGCCAGCCAGTGCAGGAGGGGGAGAACGTGCGGATTCAGCAGGACGGGGGGCTGCACTCGCTGGTCATCGTGCATGTGGGCAGCGAGGATGAGGGGCAGTATGCGGTGACTGCCAGGAATACCCATGGCCACGTGGAGTGCTCTGCCGAGCTCTACGTGGAGGAGCCACGGCCATCTGCTGCCTCCCAGATGTAAGCGTTGGGGGTCTCTGGGATCTGCATCCCCCCTGCTTGCTCCCCCCTGGGATCTGGGGGACAATGGGCTTGTGCAAAGCCTGGGGTTGGGGCTGGGCTGGGGGCACCGTGCTCCTGCCGTGAGCGTGTGCGGGCTCTTGCAGCTCCAAGCTGGAGAAGATGCCGTCCATCCCGGAGGAGCCGGAGCAGGCGGAGACGGAGGCAGAGTGCTTCACCATGCCTGATTTCCTGAAGCCGCTGCACAACCTGGATGTGGTGGAATCGAAGGAGGCCGTGCTGGAGTGCCAGGTGGCCGGGCTGCCCTACCCCTCCATCACCTGGTTCCACAACGGCTCCCGCATCGACAGCACCGACGACCGCAAGATGATGCAGTGTAGGGCTCCCTGCCGCCCTCCCCGCCCCCCTGGGGTTCCTCCACCCGGGGCGGAGGAGGGGGGACACTCCGGGAGGAGGCATCACCCCCCAGACCTTCGCGCCCTGTGAGGCAGGGAGGGGAGCTCTGCACCGCTTGGCTGGCGGGGTCTTACCCGTGTCCCCCTGTTCCCCCCCAGATAAGGATGTCCATCGCCTGGTGTTCACGTCTGTCAGCCACGCGCATGCTGGTGTCTATAAAAGCGTCATCGCCAACAAAGTGGGGAAGGCCACATGCTACGCACACCTCTATGTCACCGGTAAGCAGCAGTGGGCACCACCAGGGATGTGTAGCCACTCGCTGCCACTCTGTCAGGCTGTGCCCTGGGGCTGGTGGCCCTGTAGTGAGGTCCTGGGGTGATAGGATCACAGGACAGTTCAGGTTGGAGGGGACCTCAGTAGGTCTCTAATCCAACCTAAAAGCGGGGTCAGCTGTGCAGACCTCACCTTGCGGGGTCAGAACCCATCTCTGGACCCCCAGGTCCCACATGGGACTTGCTGGCAGCACCAGCCCCACAGGGGCTGCCAGGCTGAGCCCCCACTGGGGAACCAGTGAGGGTTGCTGGCCCCATCTGTCCCCTCCAGCCCGCATCTCCTGGGACGTAAGGCAGATGCCCTGAGGAGCTGTGGCAGTGGCTATGCTCACACCCCTGCCTGCCTCCCCACGCAGACGTGGTGCCAACCCCCCCTGATGGGCCCCCCACCATGGCCTCGGTGACCGGCAGAGCCATCACGCTGACCTGGAACAAGCCCAGGTGGCTGGACACTGCCATAGGTGAGAGGGCCAGGGATGGGCAGGGGCTGGGCAGGAGGTGGGCAGGGGGTGGGCAACGCCGTGATGGGGCGCACAGGCCAGCCTGATGCCAGGGGCTCTGCACCAACCCTCTCCCCCTGCAGACCCCAACTCGGTGACCTATGTGGTGCAAATGCAAGTGCTGGGCACAACGCAGTGGCTGGTGCTGGTGGCTGGCGTGCAGGATACCACCTACACGGTGCATGGGCTGACCAAGGGTGCCCAGTACCTCTTCCGTGTCATCACTGCCACCCCCAAGACCAACAGCAAGCCCTCCCCGCCTGTGGGGCCCGTGCAGCTCCTGGACCGGGGTAAGAGGGGCAGTGGGGAGGGGACAGGTGGCTGGGGTGGAGGGGTCTCTGTCCCCAGTGGGGTGGTAAGCTGGCCAGGGCTGGGCGACATGGGGTCTGGAGGTGGTGGTGATGGTGCGTGTGGCAGGTCCCTACCTGGAAGAGGCCCCAGTCATCCTGGACAAGCCAGATGTGGTGTACGTGGTGGAGGGTCAGCCAGCCTCCATCACCATCACCATCAATCACGTGGAGGCCACCGTCACCTGGAAGAGGTAGGAGATGGCACTGTGCCCATTGCCTGCCCCATGCCCAGCATCACCCCACAGGGTGCACAAAGAAAAGCTCCTGCACCAGCTCCCCGTGCAGCCCACAGTGGGTGGGGGGACCCTCCCTGGGGCTGGGCTGGGTGTGCACCCAAGGGTGATGTCCAGGGCTGTGCAGAGCTGCAAGGGGGGGGGGGCTTTTTTTGGGGAGGGTGCTGTCTGTGGGGTGCTAAGGGTTGAGAGCCGTTCAGGAGGCAGAGCTAGCAATGGGGTGCAAGCTGTTTGCGGGGACTGTGGGGTGGGAGTCAGGGCCAGGGCTGTCTGTGGGTCAGGAGGTGGCCATGGGGCTGTGGGGTGGGAGCTATCGATGGGGCAGTGGGTCTGGGGTTGCCTGTGGGGCTGTGATGTGGCAGCTGGTGTCCCCGCAGGGGCGGGCAGGTGCTTGGGGAGCAGGAGGGCACATGCGAGATGACAATGCCAGACGACGACCAGCACTGCCTGCGGCTGCTGCGCGTGGGCCGGGGGGCCGCAGGGCCGCTGGCCTGCGAGGTGAGCAACCGCCACGGCACTGCCCGCTGCACCCTCCGCCTCCGCCTTGCAGGTAGGTGCCCCCGCGCCAGGGGGCCATGCCCCTCTGCCAGGGGGTGGCATCGCCCTACGGTGCTCCAAGCCTGTATGCCATGAGGGAGGCATTGCCCCACAGGGTGGCACTGCTCCACAGTGCCCCGTGCCCATGTGCCATGGGGGCACTGCCCCATAGCATGGCACTGCTCCTCAGTGATCCATACTCGTACGTCATGGGGATGTTGCTCTATAGGGTGGCAATGCCCCATGGGGCTGAAAACCCATGAACCATGTGTTGATACTGCTGCCCGGTGTCCTATACCCATACCTGACTTGGGTAGAAGTGTCCCATGTGCCCCATGACCATGTGCATGGGTGGCACTGCCCTGTGGTGTCCCTCAGCCATGTGCCATGGGTGGCACTGCTGCAGGGTGTCCCATACCTGTGTATAATGGGGTGGCACTGCCCCATGGTGCCTTATGGCCAAGAGCCATGGGGGACAGCTCCACAATGCCCCACAGAGGTATCATGGGTGGCACTGCCCTACAGTACCCCACATCCATATGTAACAGGGAGATGCAACTCCACAGTGCCCCATGCCCATGTGCCATGCGTGGCACTGCCCCATGGTGTCTGACACCAATGGGTGACTGCCCCATGGTGCTGCAGGCACATGCCATTGGTGGCCTGCCCCGTAGTGTCCTGCTCCCATGTGCATTGGTGTGGCACTGCCCCATGGCACTCCATGCCCCTATACCATGGCCTGGCACTTCCTCGCAGTGCCCCCCAGCCGTACACCCCGCGCCAATGGCGGGGGGTTGGCACTGCCCCGTGGTGCCCCATGCCCCATCTCTCGGCAGAGGCACCGCGCTTTGAATCCATCATGGAGGACATCGATGCCCAGGAAGGGGAGACGCCACGCTTCGCCGTGGTGGTGGAGGGGAAACCGCTGCCAGACATCATGTGGTACAAGGTGGGCTGGGACCCCCCCACCCCCTTCCTGACCCGCAGGCCCCCCACACCCACCCCCTCCACTGCCTCACCTGGGTCACTGCACTGGGGCTTTGGGGTTGTGTTCACCCCCGGTGATGCAGGATGAGCCCCATGCATGGGGAAGGGGTGGCAGGAACTGGTCGGGGACGGGACGGGACCACCCTGATGCCCCTGCCACCCCCAGGACGGGGAGCTGCTGGAGGAGAGCAGCCACCTGAGCTTTGTGTACGAGGACAATGAGTGCTCACTGGTGGTGCTGGGCGCTGCCAAGCCCGACAGCGGCGTCTACACCTGCACGGCCAAGAACCTGGCGGGGGAGGTCTCCTGCAAGGCAGAGCTGGTGGTACGGGCAGGTATGGCCAGCCAGCCCCCCAGCCCCGGGGGGCAGAGCCTGGGTGCCCGGCTTGCCCTCCGCCAGCGCCTTTCTTTCCCCCAGCCCAGCCCGCTGCCGATGCCACCATGGAGGAGGAGGCGCTGCACAAGGCGCGACGCCTGACCGACTACTATGATGTGCATGAGGAGATCGGGAGGTATGGGGCCGCCGGCGCAGTGGGCAATGGGGCACCCCAGGCACTGCAAGGACAGGGGTGCTGGAGCCAGGCTGCACCCTGGGGCTCTGTCCCTCGTGACTGAGCTCCGTGGTACACCAGATCCCGATGTGCTGGGGCTGCTCTCAGCCACAGTTGGATGCCCCGGTGCTGGCTCAGGGTGGGGAGCCGGGGCAGGCAGAGCAAAGCCAGGCCTGAGGTCTCTCCATGGATTGTCCTGGAGGGCTGCCGGGGCTGCGGGCAGCTCCCTGCGGAGCGGGTGCCTGCCCCAGCTGCTCGGGGAAGGGGAGGTCTCCTGCTCCCCCACCTTCTTATCGCCCCTTGCCCCCGTTGCTGCATTGCAGGGGGGCTTTCTCGTACCTGCGGAGGGTGACAGAGAAGAGCAGCCGGCTGGACTTTGCCGCCAAGTTTGTCCCCGGGAGGACCAAGGCTAAGCAGTCAGCGCGCCGGGAGCTGCACATCCTCTCACAGCTGGACCACGAGCGCATCGTCTTCTTCCACGACGCCTTCGAGAAGAAGAATGCCGTCATCATGGTCATGGAGCTGTATCCTCCGGGCACTGCTCTGGGAGTGCACAGCATGGGGGATGAGGGGAGGCTTTTGCGGGGGACGGGTGGGCAGAGCAGATGTGGAGGAGTTGGGTGCCCAAGAGGGTGCGGGGCACGGCGGGGCAGTGAGTTTCTATGCTCCTTGACTGGGGCCCAGCTGTGCCGAGGAAGAGCTGCTGGACAGGATGGCAAGGAAGCCCTCGGTGTGCGAGTCTGAGGTGGGTGAACCCTGGGGGGGCAAAGTGATGGGGGGGGGAGGGAGGGAGCCTGGGGATGCCAGGGTCTGTCCCAGCCCAGGGACGTACAATGCTCATGGTATCAGGCTATGAAGGAGGCTACAGCCCGCACCCTCCTCTGCACAGGGCCAGCATGGGGCCGACCCATGCTCAGGGTGCCCACCCTCCCTCTGCTCTCTCACAGGTCCGGTCCTACATGCGGCAGGTCCTGGAAGGGATCTGCTACCTGCACCAGCACAGCGTCCTGCACCTGGACATCAAAGTGAGTGCGGGGTTCTCCCAATCCCTCCCACCCTGCACCTGCATGGACGAGCTCCTGCCGCACTGCGGGGGGCTCGGTTCTGCTGACGGGGGACATCCCTTCCCTGGGGGGAGTCCCTGCCTCCTGCCAAGCTCCCCTCTGCCCCGTGCTGTCCTGTAGCCAGAAAACCTCCTGATGGCGGATTCGAGCAGCGAGCAGGTCCGGATCTGTGACTTCGGCAATGCACAGGAGCTGACCCCGAGGAGCCCTACATGCGGCAGGTCCTGGAAGGGATCTGCTACCTGCACCAGCACAGCGTCCTGCACCTGGACATCAAAGTGAGTGCGGGGTTCTCCCAATCCCTCCCACCCTGCACCTGCATGGACGAGCTCCTGCCGCACTGCGGGGGGCTCGGTTCTGCTGACGGGGGACATCCCTTCCCTGGGGGGAGTCCCTGCCTCCTGCCAAGCTCCCCTCTGCCCCGTGCTGTCCTGTAGCCAGAAAACCTCCTGATGGCGGATTCGAGCAGCGAGCAGGTCCGGATCTGTGACTTCGGCAATGCACAGGAGCTGACACCCGAGGAGCCACAGTACTGCAAGTATGGCACCCCCGAGTTCGTAGGCCCCGAGATCGTCAACCAGAGCCCCATCTCCAGTGTCACTGACATCTGGTAAGGGCGGCCCTGGGGTGGACGGTGGGCTCCCCACTATGCCAGGAGGGACTGGGCGCCCCGCAGCGCTAGTGCTGTGCGGTAACCGTGCTCTCCTCTCCGCAGGCCCGTGGGGGTCATCGCCTACCTCTGGTAAGTGCCCCGCTGGGCCCCCACAGGAGGGACCCCCTTCCTGCCCCCTTGCTGGTTGCAGTGCTGGGGCTGCAGCCATGCACATCGCTCCTTGCAGACTCAGCCTCCTCCCTGGCTGCTCCTGCCTCTGCCCTCTCCATGGCACTGGGGCTGGGGTCCGGGGTCCCGTCCTCGGTCCCCTGTACTTGCCATGCTGTTCCCCATGTCCCCCCGGCCCGATGACAGTGTCCTCTCCTCGGCAGCCTGACGGGGATCTCCCCCTTCGTGGGGGAGAATGACAAGACAACACTGATGAACATCCGCAACTACAACGTAGCCTTTGAGGAGAGGATGTTCCAGGGGCTCACCCGGGAAGCCAAGGGCTTCGTCATCAAAGTGCTGGTCAATGACAGGCTGTGAGTGCTGCGGGGTCCCTGGCCCCCACCCCTACGGCGTGAGCCTTGTGCTTGAGGGAGGGTGGGGACCCCCATGCATCGGGGTGCCCGAGGGCAGGCTGGCTGCACAGCCCTGCCGGGGTGCAGCACGGGCAGCCAGACCCTCCTGCCCTTCCCCGGGCTGGCCAAAGCCCCCCAGCCTGGGTGGTTCTCACCCAGCGGTGTTGGTTCACAGGAGACCCAATGCGGAGCAGACCCTGGAGCATCCCTGGTTCAAGGTGAGCCTGGACAGGGACGCAGCACCCGATAGCAGCGGGGTTCCCCCGAGCCTGCTGTAGGCTCCGTGGGACACCGCTGTCCCCTCGCCCCGCAGACGCTGGCCAAGGGGAAGGTCATCAGCACTGACCACCTAAAGCTCTTCCTCTCCCGTCGGAAATGGCAGGTGAAGGCAGGAGCTGGGGCAGGAGGGGGCAGGCAGAGCTGTGTGCTGGGCAGGATGGGGTGATGTGTGCTGGGAAGGACAGGGTGATGTGCGCTGGGCAGGATGGGGTGATGTGCACTGGGCAGGATGATGCCATGCCGCATGCCTGGGTCTGATCCAGCCCTCTCCACTGGCTGCAGCGCTCGCAGATCAGCTACAAGTGCAACATGGTGCTGCGGCCGATCCCGGAGCTGCTGGAGGACACATCCAACCACCTCTCCATCGCCGTGCCACGGCACCTCAAGGAGTCGCCGGCGCTGTCATCCTCCTCGGACTCAGATGACCTGGAGGAGCTGCCCTTCATCCCCATGCCACACCAGGTGGAGTTCTCTGGCTCCCGCATGTCGCTCAATGAGATCCCCACGGACGATGAGGCCATTGGGCCATCTGAAGGGCCGCGGCTGGAGGGCATTGCGCCGGGGGACGTCTCCGCCATGGAGTGGCAGAGCCAGGGTGTGGAGAAGCCCGGGGTGGCCCTGGGAAAGCGGCCAAGGGGCGCCGGGCCGCGGCGGCCGTGCATGGAGGTGGAGGCACCTGGCTCCTCTGATGAAGAAGCCCCCGAAGCCCAGAAGCGGCCAGAGTACCCCCGCAAAGCCATGAGGAAGGGCTCCAGCCTGGAGTCCCCGGGGAGCGCCCGGCGAGGAGAGCTGAAGAGGGGCGGCTCGGCTGACAGCGCCCTGCTGCTCCACCAGTCCCC
>NW_008794888.1:3951816-3957113 GCF_000699145.1 Aptenodytes forsteri | reverse complement strand
TGCTGCCCCACCAGTCCCCGGGGACCGAGGAGGGGGCCGAGGTGGGCCGGGACCCTCGCTGGGCCCTGGCCAAAGCGGCCTCCATGGAGCTGCCACAGCGGAAGGGGGTCTGGGGGGAGGACGATCACGCTCAGCGCCTGGAGCTGATGCGCCAGCGGCTGCTGCGGGGCAGCCCCGGGGACGGCAAGGTCAGTGGCCTGCGGGGTCCCCTCCTGGAGACCCTGGGGGTCGGCCCCGACAAGAAGGTCCCACGGCCGACCCGGTTGGATCCGCCGGCGGTGCCACGGCTGGTGCGGGCGGCCTCCAGCGAGGCCACCTCACCACGCCTCCTCCCCACCGAGCACCAGCTGCAGAAGAGCAGCTCCTTCAGCCACGGGGACACTGAGCCTGTTGTCCGGCACCGCCGCTCTGGCGCGCCCCTGGAGATCCCAGTGGCCCGCCTGGAGGCCCAGCGGCTCAAGGAGTCCCCATCGCTCTCGGCCCTCTCTGATGCCCGGCCCCCAGCACCACTGGATGCCACCGGCCCGCTGACACCCTCCGTGGTGGAGACCGCCGTCCCCCATGCTCCCACCACGAAGGCTGCCCTGGGGAGGAGGCGCGTCCCCGAGGAGCGTGGCTGGCCTGGGGCCAGCACGGCTGGCACCACCACGGGGAAGAAGCCCACGGCCAGGGGGCAGGAGGAAAAGACGCCCACCAAGGCCGCTGGAGCCAGTGGGGAGGGGGCTGCCAGAACGGGAGCACCCGCCCCACCGCAGACCCCGGTTCCTGGCACCCAAGCCCCCAAAATGTCTTCCTATGCCAAGGTCATGCAAGCCATGGGAGCTGTGCAAAGTGGGGAGCCAGCCACTGAGGAAGCCCCCCAGCCCACGCCAGCCATCCTCGCCGAGCCCCCTGCTCCAGCACCAGCACTGGCATTGAAGAGGGAGGCGAAGCCCACCGGCTCCTCCAGCTCCCTGCTCATCCAGGACATCGACTCGGAGGAGGTCTTCGAGGCCAAGTTCAAGCGGGGCCGGGAGTCGTCGCTCAGCCGGGGGCTGAAGCTCCTCACCCGCTCCCGCTCTGAGGACCGGCACCTGGCCGGCCCCCCGGCCCCCGACGAGGACATCTACCGTCCCACGCCGGCTGGCGTGCCCCTGGAGCTGCGCAGGGACCGGCCCACTGGGCTGGCAGCCAAGTCCAAGTCGGTGCAGGACCTGCACGAGGTGGAGAAGGACAGAGGCTTCCTCCGGAGGATGTCCATGCTCCTCAAGCGGACCCCGCCTGCCGAGAGGAAGAAGAGCAGGGGGGAGGACGGAGGTGGCGAGACCCCATCCGGTGGGCGCCGCTTCTCCTGGAGCCTGGCCCTGGGTGGCTCCAAGGAGCGGAGGGACTCAGAGAGCGGAGCCGGGGGGCGGCGGGGAGAGCGAGTCGCCGGCGGTGGCCGTGCGGAGGAAGATCAGTGCCACGGTGGAGCGGGTCTCTGCGCGGCTGCGCAGCCTGTCGGATGAGCGGCCGGAGGGCGAGGGGCCGGGGGAGCTCCGCCGCACCAGCTCTGAGGGGGAGAGCCTGCGGCCAGGCCCCCCCCCGGTGCCCGCACCCTCCTCTGAGTCCCTGCGCTCCGAGGGCAGCACCCGCTCCTCCACCTCTGCCAAAGGTGAGCGGTGAGGGGGGGTCCCACTGGCACCCCGTGGCCCAGCTGCCCGGGGCGCGGCAGGCACTGCCGCCCGGCTTGGCCCCGCTCTCAGCCACCCCGCGTGCCCACAGGTGGGGACGAGAGCCAGAAGCGGTCCCGCTGGGAGCGCTGGGGGCTCTCACGGGGCAAGAAGGAGAAGGTGGCCTCGCAGCCCAGCATCCCCTCCAGCCTGCTGCGGGAGGAGGGACCCACCGCCGGCCGGTCACATGCACCCAGTGAGTCGGGTAGGTGCAGCCCTGGGACGGGATGGCGGGAGTCCATTGCTGCCCCAGCCTGACCCCACCTCTGCTTTCCAGATTTCCCCCCCATTTTCCACATCAAGCTGAAGGACCAGGTGCTGCTGGAGGGCGAGGCGCTGACCCTCTGCTGCCTGCCCGCCGGCAGCCCAACCCCCAGGATCATCTGGATGAAAGGTGGGGGGCTGCCTGCACTGCCTCGGCAGGTGGGTGCCGGGGGGGGCACTGTAGCATCCCTCTCATCTGCTCCCCCCCCGCAGACAAGAGGTCCCTGCAGCCAGACAATGCGCTGAACGTCATCTCCTGCAAGGACGGCCGGCAGATGCTCACCATCGCCAGGGTGTCCAGGAAGGATGCGGGGCTGTACGAGTGTGCAGCCGCCAACGCCTTGGGCACGGCCATCAGCTCCTGCACACTGGCTGTGGCACGTAAGGATGCAAGGGGAGGACCTCAGGGGACAGAGGAGCTGCCCTGCGGGGAAAGAGCACGTGCCAGGCACGCACCCCGGGGCTGGGGACCGGTTGGAGCAGGTCACTTGAGCTCTGCTCTCCGCATCTGCAAGAGACTGGAAGTTTTGAGGGGAGACAGGCTGGTTTTGCCCAGGCAACTCCAGCATCTCCGAGCTCACGTGTTGTGCTGTCCTCGCCCCACAGCAGCTCTGCTCTGCCCCTGGCCAGGCACCCAGCCCACCCTGTCTGTCTCCTCGCAGGGCTCCCCGGGCGGCCGGGCACCCCGGAGATCCCCCAGAAGTACAAGAACACGGTGCTGGTGCTGTGGAAGCCTGCAGAGAGCAAAGCCCCCTGCACCTACACACTGGAGCGCAGGCTGGATGGTATGTGGGGCTGCCTCCCGTCCCCCGGCAGCCGCAGCCAGAAAGATGGGCTCACATGGGGACACCAAGCCAGGACAAAAGTGCCCAATGTCGTTGCTGTCCCCTGGGGCTCAGCGGGGTCCCAGGTCAGGGGTGGGGGACAGGGGGCTGCCCCCTGCCCCTGGTCTACCCTTGCCTCACCTTGCCCCCGCGCCAGCAGGGGAGGACGAGTGGAAGATCATCAGCACCGGCATCGCTGACTGCTACTTCAACGTGACGGAGCTGCCCCCCGGGAGTGCTGCCAAGTTTCGGGTGGCCTGTGTCAACAAGGCCGGGCAGGGGCCCTACAGCACCCCCTCGGGGAAGGTGCACCTCGAGGCAGCAGGTGAGCAAGCCCTGTTCTGCGGGGCGTGGGGCAGCCATGGGGCCAGCTGTGGGGCTGACGCCTCTGGGATGCTCTGGGGGTCCTTGAGTCCTAGGGGATCTTTCCCCCAGGGCTTTGGGGAACAGGGTGCCGCTTGCACCCTGCTCCTTGATTACCCATGCCTGGCTCATACCTCCCTTTGCTCCCCGCAGATGCCCGAGCTGCCCCAGCCAAGAACATTGCTGTCCCTGTCTCCGTCCCCGTCCCCGAGAAGGTGGCTTCCAGCCGGTCGACCCAGACGCCCGTGGGGCAGCTGGAGCCGTCGGCCGGGGCCCCCCCCCACCACCCCGCCCCACAAGCACAAGGGAGCAGTGCAGAAGGCAGACGGGGCGGCGCAGGCGGACGTCCCCCCCAGGGTCCTCCAGCCCCCCGCGCCCCGTGAGGAGGGGCCACAGCCAGACCCCGAGCTCCCACCCGACATCACCATCTGCGTGCCTCCGGAGCTGATGTTCGGGCTCCATCCCCTTCCAAGTTCTCCCCCATTTCCCCAGTGTCGACCACCGCCAGCTCAGCCCCCACGCTCTCTCCCACCCCCAACGCAGCACCCACGCGGAAGATGCCCCCCTACATGGTCACCTCCTTCGTCCATGCCCCGCAGCACCCACACGGAAGATGCCCCCCTACATGGTCACCTCCTTCGTTTCCATGCCCCCCACCTCCTCCTCCCCGCAGGAGCCCCCCGCCACTGCCCCATCCTCCAAGGAGCCCCCAGCTGAGAGCGGGACCCCAGGGGCAAAGGATGGCACAGCACTGCGGCAGGGCATCCCCCAAAAGCCATACACCTTCTTGGATGAGAAGGCGAGGTGAGGAGCGGTGGGATGGGATGCTCTGCTGGGGGGGTGGGTGTGTGTCCCCAGCACCCCACGCTGGGAATGCTGAGCACCGCCCTGTGCCGCAGGGGTCGTTTCGGGGTGATCCGTTTGTGCAAGGAGAACGCCACGGGGAAGCACTTCATGGCCAAGATCGTGCCCTACGAGGCAGAGAGGAAGCAGAGCGTGCTGCAGGAGTACGAGATCCTCAAGGCGCTGCACCATGAGCGCATCATGGCCCTGCACGAGGCGTACATCACCCCCCGCTACCTGGTGCTCATCTGCGAGAACTGCGCTGGCAAGGAGATCCTCTACAGCATCGTGGACAGGTATGGGTGGGCGCGGGGCTGCCGGCAACGGCCGCTGGCATGGGGCTGCCCACTGATGCCATGTGCCCCCAGGTTTCGCTACTCAGAGGATGACGTGGTGAGCTACGTGCTGCAGCTCCTGCAGGGCCTTGAGTACCTGCACAGCCGCCGCATCGTGCACCTCGACATCAAGCCGGACAACGTCGTCATCTCAGGCATGAACGCCCTCAAGATCATCGATTTTGGCAGCGCCCAGACCTACAACCCCCTCGTGCTGCGGCAGCTGGGGCGGCGTGTTGGCACCCTGGAGTACATGTGTGAGTGGGGCACCGGGGATGCGGTGGCATGAGGACGGGGCACGCTTGTGCCCGAGGTGTGCATGTGTGCCTGTGCACTGTGGGGGGCTTGGGCCTGGGGGGGTAGTTGAGATATCCTCAGGGAAGCTGGGGGATCTTTGGGATGCTGGGAGTGTCTACTGAGGGTTTCTGTAGGATTGCTGGCTCAGTGGGACAGTTTGGGTGCTGTGGGTTCTCCGTCCTCTGTACCGCTGGGGGCAGTTGGGGTATCCTTGGAGGTGCTGGGCTCTGTCAGGGTATTGGAGTGTCAGGGAGGGGTGCTGGAGGGTGCAATGGTGGGGTGCTGTGGCTGCTGTGGGTGCTGGGGATGGTGCGGGTGCTGTGGGTGCTGGTGATGCTGTGGGTGCTGGGGCTGGGCCCCCTGGTGCATATGACAGCCCTGCTCCCTTGCCCGCAGCGCCGGAGGTGGTGAAGGGTGACCCAGTGGGCTCCGCAGCAGATGTCTGGGGCGTTGGTGTCCTCATCTACATCATGTAAGAGAAGGGGCCGGGGGGACGAGCACCCTGAGGTGTAGTCAGCCCCACCCAGGGCTCAGTGCCATGGGGGACACCAGGCTGGTGGTGGGCTGGGGGATGCTGTAGCCCTGTAGACCCTTCCCAGCTGGACATGGGGATTGAGACCCTGGGCAGCTGTGGCTGGGGCAAACCAAAGATGGGGGGGTGGGGGGGGCCGCGGGCTTCT
>NW_008794888.1:3948488-3949185 GCF_000699145.1 Aptenodytes forsteri | reverse complement strand
ATTGAGACCCTGGGCAGCTTTGGCTGTTCCAAACCAGGGATGGGTGGGTAGGGGGTCCCAGGTGCTCTCCCACCACTGCCCCCCAGCCCCTGCCACCCCCTTTACCCTCACAGGCTCAGCGGGCGGTCACCGTTCTTCGAACTAGACCCCATTGAGACAGAGAACCGCATCCTGGCAGGGCGCTTTGATGCCTTCAAGCTGTACCCCAATGTCTCACAGAGTGCTGCCCTCTTCATCCGCAAGGTTCTTGCTGTCCACCCCTGGTGAGTGCCCAGCCCAGGCAGGGAGGACACGTGGCCCCGGACTGCGCTCATGACCAGGCCAGGCGGGCAGCTCCCTGCCCCACAGGGACCCTCCAGACATCAGTGGGACCCTGGGGTCCATCCCTGTTCCTGGAGGGGGCTGGGATCTCCTGAGTCCAGGACCCTGGGGTCCACCCCTGCCCTCGGAGAGGGCTGGGACCCCCTGGGTGTTGCGGGGCAGGGATGGTGGCCGGGTTTGGAGGGGTGTAGCAGCGGTAGGCACCCTGCGGCCCCTGATTCGGCACTGCCCCTGCCCCAGGAGCCGCCCCACAGTGAAGGACTGCTTTGCCAACGCCTGGCTCCAGGATGCCTATCTGATGAAGCTGCGCCGCCAGACGCTGACCTTCACCACCAACCGCCTCAAGGAGTTCCTGGTGGAGCACCAGCGGCGCCGC
>NW_008794888.1:3947009-3947222 GCF_000699145.1 Aptenodytes forsteri | reverse complement strand
GGGGGGGGGGGGTGAGGGAAGCCCCAGGTGGGAGCGGGACAGCCGCCAGCGTGCTGGCCAGCCCTGGCCATGTGGGTCCCGTCAGCCGTGTGCCTTACGCCGCAGCCTGCAGCTGCCCCCGGCCATGGTGCGGGGGGGTCCCTGTGTTCCCCCTGGTTTGCACGCCAGTGCCCGAGGACTGAGGCTGCTCCAGTGGTTCCTGCAGAGAGGGGC
>NW_008794888.1:3935219-3945312 GCF_000699145.1 Aptenodytes forsteri | reverse complement strand
GGCCCCCCTCCCCACTCTGCCCCCTCTCTCCCTCCCTCCCTCCCCAGGTGCCCGGCATGAAGGAGATCCTGCTGATGGGCTTCTACCAGCCCCACGAGGCCCTCGGCCGCTTCCTGGTGTCGGCGCAGCAGGAGTTCAAGATCCCCATCAGGTGGGCAGGAGCCCCTGCTGATGGCTGATGGGCTTCTACCAGCGGCCCTCGGCCGCTTCCTGGTGTCGGCGCAGCAGGAGTTCAAGATCCCCACCCGCCCCCCCCTCCCCCGCTCCCCCCGGGCTGGCAGCCCCCTGCCAGCGCCTGGGCATCGGGCAGGTGGGCCGTGTCCCAGCGTGGATGGGCCCAGCTAGCCTTCCGCGTTAGTCCTGCCAACTCTCCCTTGCCCCAGGCCCTGCCCTGGCTGGTTCCTGCTCCAAAGATGCCTCTCCAGCATGGCTCCAAGCTGCCACTGCTTCTTTCCCCTGGGCCAACATCCATGTGGGCCCCATCGCTGCACGGCAGGATTATGTCTCTCCAGCCCCTGCCAGCCCTTCCCTGCCCTGCTGCCGGGCGGTGCCACCAGACCCCCGCTTCCCTAAGCCCTCGCTTTTCCCTGCTTGGCTCGCAGGTATCTCCAGGAGTACGCGGCGCTGGGCACGGGTGGTGGCATCTATCACTTCCGAGACCAGATCCTGTCGGGTGGTGCTGAGGCCTTCTTTGTCCTCAACGCGGACGTGTGCTCAGAGTTCCCCTTGCAGGAGATGCTGGAGTTCCGGCAGCGGCACGGGGATGCGCACGGCTTTGTCATTCTGGGTACCACAGTGAGTGGCAGTGCTGGGGAGCAGAGGAGCAGCGGTGCTCTGCCGTGGGCTCATCTAGAAGCCAGTGGCTCCTGCGGTGGATGGGTCCCTGGGTGCAAGCTCCGGGTCTCATCTGCTCTGCATCTGCATGCCTTCTGCTCCACCATTGCTAACATATCCTTGCTCCACAGGCCAACAGGACGCAGGCACTGAATTATGGCTGTATCGTGGCAAACGCAGACACACAGGAGGTACTGGAAGGCCTCGGGGAGCTGGGCACGGCGTGGGCAGCAGGTGCTGCGCTGCCCGCGTGGGTGCGTGTTCCCAGCGTGCCACAGGGTGTGACGCCAGGCATGGGGGCTGCGCCCTGGGACTCACATCGCTTCCCTCGTCTCCAGGTCCAGCACTACGTGGAGAAGCCCAGCACGTTTGTCAGTGAGATCATTAACTGCGGCATCTACCTGTTCACACCCACCATCTTCCAGCACATCGGCGAGGTCTTCCAGAGGAACCAGCGGGAGTTAGTGCTGTGAGTGCCTCTCTCTGCCCTGCGTCCCTCCCACCCCACTGTTTCCCGGGGCTGCAGCGGCACGCTCATCCTCCATTCTTTCTCTATCTTCTCTTCTCCTCTGCCTTCACTCACTTGTTTCCTGGTCCTGCACCAGCTGTCCTTACCTTGGGTAAGTCTCCCTCTGTGTCCGCACTGGCTGCTCTCTGGGCTGGATCGTCCCTAGTGGTAACGCATGCTTTCCTCCCTGCTCCAGGCCGCTCTGCAAGGCTGCTCTTTCCTCTGCTCCCCTCCTGGCCAGCTTGAGACTCCCCCTCTCCCTTCCTCTCCTCCCACCCCATCTTCATTGAGCTCCGGACAAGGGGCTGAGCAAGCCTTTCACCTGGGAATGCTCTGCTCCTGCCTCCAGCTCTCTGCACCAGCAGCCTCTCACCTGGCACCTCTGCCACCACCCAAGCAAAAATCCAGCTGTGCAGGGCTCTGGAGCGGGGGCAGGATCCGTCGCTCGTATATCCACCTGGACTGGATGGGGCTCTTGCACCATCAACTTCTGGCTAAGGGCTTGTTTCAGCTGGCAGAGCCCCGTCCCTCTGCCGCTCCGGGGCTCAGCAGGGCTGGGCAGGCCTAGCCTGACAGCTGGGGCCATCCCCCCCTTTGGGGAGAAATGCATGGCCAGGAAGGAGTCCAGGATCACCAGAGCCCCCAGATTTGGGGAGGGTAGCTGCCGGGGTCCCTGGCTGAGGCCGTGACTGGGGTGGGTGTCTAACAGGCCTCTCGCTTGCAGAGAGGAGAGCTCCAACGGCTGGCAGCGTGCAGAAGTGATCCGGCTAGAGCAGGATGTTTTCACGGCGCTAGCTGGGAGTGGCCAACTCTATGTCTACAAAACTGATGGCTTCTGGAGCCAGATCAAATCAGCAGGGTAAGGGCTGGGGCTAGAGCTGGCACAGCAGGGGCATCGAGCCGTCCGTACCAGAGATGGGAGAGGAGGGTGCCCAGGCAGGGCCCTGGGGGTGGGGGTGCTGAATTCAGACCCTCCTCTGCCCTGGTAGTGCTGGAGAGGTAATAACAGTCATTTGCTTTTCCTCCCCAGCTCTGCTATCTATGCCAGCCGCCTTTACCTGAACCAGTACAGCAAAAACCACCCGGAGAGGCTGGCCCAGAACAAGCCTGGAGGCCCTGTCATCCGAGGTACCCCTGTGATACCCCCCCACTGCCCTGGGGGCTGCCCCGTGTGGAGACAGGGCTGCCTTAGGAGGAAGTGGGACCTGTGGCCAGGACCTCCCCCGCTCCGAGAGCCAGGTGCTCCTGCGAGCTGCCTCTCCTGACGCAGCTGCCTTGTGTTGCAGGGAACGTGTACATCCACCCAACGGCCTCCATCGACAGCACTGCAGTGGTGAGTGCAGGCCTGGGGGACCCTGCAGCAGGGCGATGCTCGGTGGTGCCGCGGGTGCCATTGTCCTTGACCTTATCGCCTCCCTCTCTCCTCAAAGCTGGGCCCCAACGTCTCCATTGGGGAGGGGGTGACGGTAGGAGCTGGTGTGCGCGTGCGGGAGTCCATTGTGCTGCATGGTGCTTCACTCCACGTAAGTAGGGTTTGCCTGAGGGTGTGGGTGTCAACCCCCACCCCTTGCAGGGAGGCAGCAGCACCCTTCATCCCCCTCTCTTTTGTGCCAGGACCACACCTGTGTCCTCAATACCATTGTGGGCTGGGACAGCACCATCGGGCGCTGGGCCCGGGTTGAAGGAACACCCAGCGACCCCAACCCCAACGATCCCTATGCCAAGATTGACAGCGAGACCCTCTTCCGGGATGGGCGCCTCACGCCATCCATCACAATCCTGGGTACGTCCTACCCGCACCCGGCTGCCCCAGCCCTGCACAGTGGGGCAGAGTCTCTCCCCTCCTGCTAACCCACTCACACTCTCCCCGCAGGCTGCAGTGTCACTATCCCTGCTGAGGTTGTTATCCTCAACTCCATCGTCCTTCCTCACAAGGAGCTGAGCCGCAGCTACAAGAACCAGATTATCCTGTGAGTCAGCTGCTCGCTGGGTTGGGGGGGACCAGTGCCAGTCCCCCCCACTCCCTGCTGTGCCCCACAGCAAGAGCCTGTGCTGGGGTTTCACCTGGGAGGTTTCCAGCACCCCCAGAGGGGTAGGTGCAGGCCAGGAGCCCTGCAAGTGCCTGACTCCTACTCCAGACAGACATTAAAGCCGGTGAGCATCAGCCTCGCATGCTGCTTCTCTTGCAGCCCAGGGACAAGCCCTGGGGCAGGGTGAAGGCTTTGGGGACAGCACGTGGCCCTGGCACCAGGCTGCATGCCTGTGCAGAGAGCCCCGGGGCTGAGGCTGTTGAGGGAGCACTTGCTGCCTACAGCATCTCAGGTCCTGAGCTTTGGGTGTTTCTCTACCAAAGGGCACTACCAGCATGGTGTTGCTACTCCTCACCAGGGCTCTCCCTGCTCTGCAAACGTTGCTGTCTGCAACTCCCTGGAAGGTCTTGGCCCATCTCAGAGGCTGGGGAGCTTTGAATGTGCCCACCCTGCGTAGGCAGCCTGCCCTGCAGGAGCCAGTTGTGAGGATCCCAATTTCAGCAGCATGATTGCAACAGCCTGAGCTGGGCTCCTGCCTACCACTAGGAAAACACAGCAGCACCAGGCTGTCTTAAGGGCACTGGTGCACAAGAGCTGGGTTGGACAGGCAGGCTGCTGGCCCTGGAGGGAGCTGCAAAAGCACCCCTTCCCTCAGCACCACCTCTGCCCCCAAGGGCTCGGTATGAGCTAGGAGAGCTGCCAGCCCTGCCGAGCCCGCTCCCGTCAGGCTGAGACCTGCACAGGCTGTCTAGGCAGGGCTCAGGATGATGGCAGCAGGCCCCTGCCACCCCGGTGGGCCAACAGCCTCCTCTGCACCAGCATGGCTGTAAGTTGGGAGGGCTCGCTGTATGTCTCCCCTCGCACCAGCCAAGTCCACAGGGCACCAGAGCAATCAACTTGCATGTGTGCAGGTGGGAGAGATCTACTGCCTCGCTGTGTCTCAAAAAACCTGTTTTTATTGAAGGCAGAGCATGCCAGAATCAGCAGGGAGCTATCTATGGTAACCAACACTTGCCCTTTATCCACTTACCTCCCTGTCTTCTCCTTTGTTTTTGGAGCTCTGTGCTAAAGCCCTGTGCTCTGCCGAAGGGCCCCATTACACCTCTTGCCTTCAGTGAGGCACTGCATTAGGGATTCCCCCTCCATCCAGTACCACCCCAGTTCAGATTTGCAGTAAATCCTTGCTCTCAGCCCTGTGCCTTCCTGTGCCAGTTCTCCTGTGGTCCTGGGCAGGGATTAGCTGTTCCCTGGCTTTAGGCACATTAAACTCCTTCAGTTTTGCCTCTGCCTTGGATGTGCTAGTTTCCTTGACCACTGGTGAACACCCCTGTGCTGGGGGAAACTGAGCCGAAGTACTTGCTTTCAGGATTGTACATGAATTTTCTCCCATGTCCCATATCTAGCCTGGGTTTTAGTACGGACAAAGGTTTCTCAGCTGCTGGACGTGGCCCTGGGGCAGTTCTCGGCCCTGTTGTGTAAGGCCCCTTTTCCCTAAGCTCCCCTTGTAGCTGCTGTCCTTTGGGCAGAGTTATCTGGGGGACAAGCCCTTCCTGGGCCCTTGCTCCATTACAGCCTCAGCCAGTTTCCCCCTCTTGCAGGAAGGGCGAGCTATGCATTCCAGCCCTTCTTGGGATTTGCAGCTCCAGTGCCGGGGCTGGAGGGGAGGAAGGAGTTAAAGGGGCCCCTGCTGAGGTGCCAGGAAGTCTGGAAATGCTTTAAGGTTGTCATGCCCTGAGCAGCAGCAGCTCTGATTACTTGAGACCAACATCTGGGCTGAAAGAGGGGCCTCCCACATCCTGGGCTCCAGGGCAGGGAGAGGAGGGCCTCATCTAGGGCAGGAGGGAGGGGGCCCTGCCCTCCCCACCCAGCAAAAGCAGGGGCTTTGGAGAGCACTGCTCACCTTTGCTGTCAGTACAGCCTGTGTCTGCTGCCCAGCCAGGCTCTGTCATGCCAGTGAGCCCCAAACCCTGGCACCTGGCAGCAGCAGGGAGGGACAGACAGCAGCCACAGCCAGGCTTGTTTTGCTGCAAACTTTTAATACAAACCAGGCCCTAAGTACAGCGCTAGGGCAGCGTCCCCGCCACCGGGCGGAGCCAGCCCTGCTCCCCAGTCCCCAGGAAAGCAGAGCAGGGCTTGGAGCTCTGCACCGCTAACCCACAAGGCAGCTGCCTAGGCCCACAGGCTTTGCTCCTCCTCCGGTGCCAGCTCCATGCCCCCAGGGAGCGGCTGCCTCAGGCTACACCGGAGAAGGGAAGAACCGACCCACCTTCCTCGGGGTTGGCCCCTGCCTGCGTGGGGAGAGATGAGTCAGGGGTGCAAAGTGAGCTTCCCCGGGCCCCCCATCCACCCCCGGCAGCACTCACGGGGGCCGGGTGGCTGTGCCCACGCAGCTCCGCAGGGTGCTGGGGAGGCAGCAGGTGCCGGCTGGGCTCAGCTGGCCCGGCTTGGGCTCTGGGGAGGCGACGGGGCAGAAGAACAGCTCTGTGGGACAGAGCGGGGGAACAGTCAGTCATCACACCCCAGCCCAGCTGTGGGCACCCAGGACCCTTCAGCAGTCACAGGGCAAGGGCAGGGAGGGGGCTGGGGCTCCTGTGCCTCACCGCGTTCGCCCCCCGGGGCTGGTGTCGGCACCAGGTTCTCCTGCTCCGTCCCCACAAACCCTTGCCAGAAGTCAGACGGCAGCGAGAGGAGCCGAGCCACCACCTAGGCAGGGAGGGATAGAGGATGGGGATGCTGGCAGCACCGGGGGTACACCCTGCATCTTGGGGACCCCCTCACCTTGCACTGCCGAGGCGTGTCCTCCATGATGGCGAGCGGCGTGGGGTTGGCCGAACCGTGTCCCACCAGTGTAGGACCAAACACACGGGACAGGTTGAGAACATCCATCTTGCAGTGGGGGCTGCACGACACCCTGCGAGGGCAGATGGACAATGTGAGCACGCTGCCCAGCAAAGGGGCCTCTCATCCTCAGCCCGGCTTCCCCGCTCTGGTGCGCAGAGTCTGGGCGGGGGGCAGAGAGCCAGGAGATGGGGACAGACCCATGGGAGACCGTGCCAGGATGAGCCCCTCACCTGAGCAGGTGCAGCATGAGGAAGGCCAGGGTGTCCCTGTTGGCCGGGGGCAGCTTGCTCACCACGTGGCGTAGGGCTGTGCTGCAGGCGGCATCGTCCGGGATGTCTGTGGCAGCACCGGGGAGGGGTGTTAGGGGGATGAGCAGCCCCTTCCCACCCCTCCGGCTCGAGACCCCTGCTCACCAGCAGCCCGCAGGAAGGCAGGGTGGAGGCTGAAGGTGACCAGCGGCTCCTTGAGCCCCCGCAGAAAGTCCTTGAGCACTCCACACACCACGTGGATGTCGGCCACACTGCCGAGGGCAGGCAGTGCACCTCTGGCCCGCAGCAGCCTCCGCTTCCACTCCCGCACCAGCTGCTCTGCGCCCGGCACCCGGTACAGCCCTGTCTGGGGTGCAGGGAGAGGGGCTCAGCCCCGCGGGGACTGCAGCATCACCGCCCCCACCGCCCCAGCCCCTACCTCCGTCAAGCCTCGCGTCTCCACCTCGGTCACACACTGCACCACCAGCGTGGGCACCAGGGGTGGTGTGTGGGGGGCGAAGTCAGCCAGCACGCCCTGGGAAGGACAACGCCGACCCGCTGTGTGCCTGCTGCCCACAGCCCTGCGGCCAGGGAAGGCAGAGCCCCAGCATCCTGGGGCCAATAGCCCAGCAGCCCCACAGAGACATGGAGCGGCCCCAAACACCGCTGTGCCCCCCCTCACCTCACGGGGCCAGGCGTGGTGGTGAGGCCGGGACACACAGGGGCTGGGGCACTGCTCCCGGCACTTGGGGTGCAGCAGCAGCTGACACTGGCGGCACTTGACGGCAGCTTTCCCAAAGCGGATGCGGGAGCCACAGATGCCACATGGCTCAGGGCGGATGACCTGGAGAGGGGGAACAGAGTCAGGGCCCCCCCCTTCTTGCAGGTACCCAGTACCACTCCTTCATCCCACTCAGACCAGCCCCCACCACCTCCATCCATCCATCCCCTGTGCAGGCAGAGCTGAGGGGGGGGGGGGGGGGTGGGGGGGTGCTTTGCCCCCCCCCAAGACCCACTCCACCTGCCCTGCTCCCTTCTCCATAGCAGTGAAGGAGAGGGAAAGAGGCTTGGGGCACGTACCGTTTTGGAGGTGAACTGGTGGTGGAGCGGCAGGAGGCCCCGTGGAGGTGAGGGGAAGGGGGCTGGCACTGGCTGCCCCACGGAGCCTCCCTCGGTGTGGCTCTCCTGCCCTGGGGCACGGCAGCCTGGATCCTCGCTGGTGCCCCACACCGTGGTCAGCTCTGCAAAGAGAGGAGGCAGTGGAGGGCATCCTGAAAGGCAAACTGCCCCAGCTCCTGGCTGGGATGTGGGGAGGCTTCCCACCTCCCAGGGAGCCCCTGCAGCATCCCAGCTGCCCTGGGACAGTGGCATTTAGCATGTGCAGAGGACCCCGGTACCTCCATGGTGGGGACAAGCATCCCCCAGCAGATCCCCTCCCTCCCCCATGACAGCAGCACCCTGAGGCTGGTCCCACACCACCCATGAGCCCCCTCCCCAGCCCTTGCCGTGACCTGCACGTGTGGAGACACGGTGTCCCTGGCGAGAGTGGCGTCGTGGCACCAAAACAGCAGGCAGGAGGCTGCTGGCAGGACCCGGGACCTCATCAGGAGGGGGCACAGGGGGGACACTTGCCTGCTGAGATGGGGGGCAGTGAGAACATGCCTGGCTGCAGCCCCACGGTGCTCCAATGTCTCCCCATGAGCTCTGCTCCGCCTGCTCCCCATCCCTGCAGTCCAAGCACAGCCAGGGATGCTGTCCCCACTGGGACCAGGGGGATACAGGCTGCAGGGCACAGGCACCCAGAGGGGACAGCTGAGCACCCCCAGACCCCACAGCACCCACAGGCCTGCAGGACTGATGGTTTCAATGTTGCCTTCTGGCAACGCCCTGCCCAGGGCACACTGGGGTCCCTACTCACAGCATTGTGGGGTGCCACAGAAGACCGGTGCCGCTTCGCCACCACCACAGGACCGATCTGAGGGGCCAGGGACACACGCTGGGGACAGAGCAGATGGGGTGAAGGGTAGGCAGGGACCCCCTCCCTGACTCTGCCCCCCCACCCCAGAGCACCCACCACCCAAGCCAAGTTGTCTCAGCCCCACAAAAGGTCCCAGTCTCACCCTGCCCCACACTAGGCACCGTGGGCACCCAGGCCCCCCATGTGGGTCGGAGCCAGCCCTGGGGCTGGGGGAAGTCAGGCCAGGCCTGCAATGCAGAGGTGTGAGCAGAGTGGGGTGTGGGACGCCTGCATGTGGGGATGAATTATTGAGGAGCCCAGCTGGGCCACGGTGGAGGGTAATGGAGTTTCTATTGATCACGGGAGGTTTGCTGAGAGACGATGCTCCCAGCCCAGCATCAATAAATTAAACCCCCTGCCAGGCTCCTTGCAGCCTCCCGCGTGGGGATAGAGAAGTATCTGAGTGCCCTAACCCTGCATGGCCAGGCTGGGCTGCTGACCCTGTGCGGGCAGAGGGTCCCATGGGCATGATGCAGGAGAGCAGTGCAGACCCAGGGGATCCTCACCCACGCAGGGGCACAGACCCCACCTCAGCGCCAGCCCTCAGGGCTGCCGCATCCCAGCGTTTCCCTCGTACCTGCCTCTCCTGGGCTTTGCGCTTCAGGGTCCGCACCACCGTCACATCAACATCCTGAAAGGCAGTGGGGAGGCTGGGGGCTGGCAGGGCTGCACGGGGCCAGGGGCACCCCCAGCATCCGTGCGCCAGCTCCGACGGCAGCCTACCCCCAACCATGGCCACACAAAGGGGCTGCCCCACTGCAGGAGTGGGGCAAAGCCACCCCCTTGCTGCTGGGGAGAAGCCAAACCCTGGGACTCACAGCGGGTCGCTCCTTACCACGTCGTCCTCAGTGCGGTCGTAGCTGATGTCCGAGTGGGACAGGAGGGACTGGCACGACTCATCCACCACAGATGACCTGCGGAGCGAGCTGGGGGTCAGCCTTGCTGGGGCAAACCCCCCTGCCAGCCACCTATTCGTACAGCCGCTCCTGGGAGCCCAGAGCTGACACCTACGCAGAGCCAGAACACCCCTGCACCCAGCCAGCCCCTCGAGCCCAGCAGAGGTGAGGGGGAGAGGGGCACAGCTGAGCCCAGGGCTACCCGAGGACCACCAGCCCTGCTCACCTCCTTCCTGGTGCCAGGGCCACCCCAAGGCGCCGGCCGGCCAGGGCGCTGAGGACGGAGCGCTGCTCCCCGCTCAGCACCCCGCTGCCCCATGGCTCCCGCATCAGGGACTCAAAGACCAGCTGAAGTTTGCGCTCCTGCAAGCGAAATGGGGCAGTGGTGAGCGGGCTGGGGTCCCCGCAGCCAGCCCCGTGGGGTACGCCTGCAGCCAGCCCCCAGACCTGCTTCTCCAGCTCAGCCTCCGCCCGGTGCCGCTTCTTCATCTCCACCTCCACCTGGTTGCGGGCGTGCTTGAGCTTCACCTCCAGCGCCGCCCGCTCGGCCTCCACGCGGGCCAGCTGCTCGCGGGCCCGCCGCCCGTCCTGCTCCAGGCGGCAGCATCTCTGGCGCGTCGCCTCGAAGCACTGAGCAATCTGGATGTAATCTGGGGGCAACACAAGCGAGTGGCCAGCCGGGACGGGGGGCCGGCCCCCAGCAACCCCAGCCCCCGCTG
>NW_008794888.1:3932931-3934615 GCF_000699145.1 Aptenodytes forsteri | reverse complement strand
GCAGTGGGAGCTGGGTGCCTTGGGGCTGCGGGGGCGTCGGGCGGTAGCATCGGGCGCGGGGTGCGCTGGGGGGTGCAGGGGTGCGGGAGGGGGCTGGCTCCCAGCACCGCTTCCCCCAGCCCCCCTCCGCTTCCCGGGAGCGGCGTGGGTGGGAGCCGGAGGAGCCGGTGTCCTCGTCCGCTGTCCCCCGCCGCTGTGCCCCGGATGCAAAGCGGCTGGCGGCTGCCTGGGGCGGTGGGGCCCCCCAGCACCGGGGCTCCCGGCCGGGGCCGTGTCCTGCAGATGGAGCCACTTCCCCGCCTCAAAGCCCAGCCGCTGCCCGGCGCTGCGGGGGTGCTGTGCCCCACGGGGTCCCCTGCCCAGGGGCTCCCCGGCGCAGCCCCAGGGCCCCTCTCCCTGCCTCAGCCACCAGGTCCTGGTGACCCTGCGTCACTGCGGGGGCTCCGGGGGGGTCCGGTGAACGGCAGCTCCCCCTCCTCGGTGCCTGTCCCAACCTGCTGCGAATACCGGGAATAGCAGTGGGGCTGGCGGCAGGGCTGGGCGTGCAAGCCCCTGCAGACACACACACACATGCACACACACACTCACAGGCCCCTTGCCTGCCTCTGACCTAGAGAAGGGGTTTTTGCCCCCTGTGGGCATGTGGCAGCGGGTCCCCCCGCACCTCTTGCACCCCGGTGCCTCTTGGGGGCGGCTGCAGGTTCAACTGTGCCGGTCCCACACAGGGCCCAGGCAGTGACAAGTGAAGGGGCATGGGGGAGCACCCCCACATCCCAGGGAGGTGTCTGAGGTGCTTGGTGAGAAAACAGCCTGGGCTTATCCTGGGCTATAGGGTCTGGGCGGCACAGACCCCACCCTGAGGGCTGAGGCTCATCAGGGTCACTGCAGGGCTGTGCAGTGCTGGGGACACCGGCCGGGACGTTGCATGATGGGGGGTGCTGCTGCCCTGGGCCCCAGGCAGTCCCAAGGCAGGGTCCCCCTTAGGGACAGAGCCCGGCAGGGGGCTGGGACGGGCTGGCAGCACACCGGCGGGGCTGAGCTCCCTGCTGTGCTGGCGCACGGGGAGCAGAAGGTGTTTCTCAGAGAAGCACCTTCCTCCCAAGGTTGAATATGAGTCAGGTTTTGGAGCGACTTTAATTACTGCTGGATCGATAGGCTCGGCATGGCCAAGCAAAATCCAATCGCAGCCCCGGGGGCCTGCCTGCTCGGCCCTCGCTGCCTGCTCGGCCCTCCGCTGCCTGCTTGGCCCTCCCTGCCTGCTCAGCCCTCCCTGCCTGCTCGCCTCCGGGGGGGGCACGTGCTCCCTGCCTGCAGGTGCTCCCCAGCACCTGCCGGCCCAGCACCCAGCCCCAGGAGGGGGACCCCATCCTGCACATGGAGCCAGCACCCCACTCGCTCAGCCCTACCAGGGGACACGCGTCCCCTGGGGCAGGGCAGCAGATGGAGATGCCTCCAGCCTTGCAGGACATGGCCAGCGCTGCCCGGGGGATCACATGCACCCCTGAGCCCCTTCCTTCACCCAGTGTATGGAGCAGGTTTGTGGCTCCTGAACCCCCCCTGCACCCTGGGCACAAACCTGGGAGCCCCCAGGAGGGCAGAGCCACCCTGACATCAGGTGGGCAGCCCCTCTCATGTCCAGGGACAGGTAGGGGGCACTCACCACCCACCCTGTGCCCCCCCCCGC
>NW_008794888.1:3924705-3932912 GCF_000699145.1 Aptenodytes forsteri | reverse complement strand
CCACCCCGGCTTGGCCAGGCGCTGCATAAATAGCTGTTTGCGTCTCTGCTTGGCCCCTGCGTGGGAAATAATATCAGCTGATGGAACATAATGCCCTGCTTCACATGTTCAATTTTATCATTTTCCGAGGCAGGCAATCTTCGTTTAAAGCTGAATGGGCTGGGGAATGTTAATGAAGCGCCGGCGCTGCTCTGCACAGCGCTTTATCTCTTCGAGAATAATTTGGGTGAGCTCGGAAATAGAGTTCCCAGTCCCAATTCAAGCGGCGGCAGCACCGCACCCGATAAAAGTGTAATTCCTGGCCAGTGTGTGGCCCTGAATACATGACAACTTAACCCTTGGGGCCCCGCTGGGATGGTGCTGCCCACAGCTGCCTGCCTGCATCAGGCCTGGCTGCCCTGCGTGTCCAGCACCAGCCTGGGTGCTCAGCCTGGGCAGGATGGGGTCTCTTGCTATTGCTCTCCCGGGCTGCGGAGTGAGGCGTGCAGCCCGGTGAGGAGAGATAAGAGGGTAGGAGCAGAGCTGGAGGAAATGAGTCTCCCTGGACAGACAGGGCCCCACAGGCAGATCTGCGGCAGCACTAGCCTGCAGGGTGCCCGGGGATGGGGGCTCTGCCGGGAGAGGGATGCCTCAGATCCAGGGATGCCCAGGCACTGGGGTCAGGGAGGGATGGGGAAAGGCAAGGAGCCTGGGAGGGGGCAGGGGCCAGGCTCGGGGAGAAGGCTGGAGAGGAGATGGGTCCAAGGGAGCCGTCCCACATGTGAGCATCCCCCTCTGGAGAGACTGGCAGAGCAGGGCAGGCGCTCACGGGCCAAGGGCTCACACCTGCCCTGACGACTGAGTGAGGCACTCCCCCAGGAAGGGCCCTGGGCCCCAGTGCTGACAGAGGGGAGCAAGGCAAATTTGCAGGAGGTGTTCGCTGGTCCGCAGAAGGAGAAATGCAGGTTAGCAGGAGCAGGCAGCTTGGACCCCAAGGAGAAAGCCTGTGGTGGTCTGCCTGGTCCTGCTCTGAGCCTGGCCACGAGGCTGGCTCCAGCTCCCACCAGCAGTGCTCTGGCAGTGGGTCCCTGCATGGGGTGACCCTGGGGGTCTCCCCTCCCCATCCTGTGCACAGCTCCCTTGGGCTCCAGACGCAGCAGATGGCTGTGCCCTGGGAAGCGCAGCACCCTCCAAGCGATGGTCCCCCGTGTCCTGGACCACCCCACCCCGAAGATGCTGGGCAGGGGACGCCTTGGCCCAGCGAGGGGTCAGCAGAGCCCCTTGGGCAGCAGCCTGGGCTCCCTCTGGCAGGACAGCGAGTGGGTGCCGGGACGGACCCTCGCCCTGGGAATGAGCAAGGTAGGCAGGTTTCCAGCACCGTTAATCAGGGCTGCGAGAGCTGGGATTAATGTGCACTCCAAGGCTCTCCAGTCCCAGCTGTGATCCAGCCCTCTGCTCTCAGCCAGAGCCGCCTTCACGCGCTGAATTATCAGCCTGAGTAATTAAGTGGAGAGCTTTGTTTTAATGCAGACATCTGATGCCTTCACACCAAGGAGCACAACAACTGTCGCGGGTGTTTATGCTCCGTGCAACACATCTGGCTCACAGGGAGAAAATCCATCTCCGCCGCTGTGCGAGATTAAAGGGAACACGGCCTGGGTGTGGAGAGAGGAGGGACAGCTCAGCAGCCAGCGTGGAGGGCAGGATTTGTCCCTGAGCATTGCCCCGCTGGCTCCTCGAACCCTGCTGGCAAAAGGCTGTGGTCCAGGGCTGCCTGGCAAAGCACGTATGCCCTCCACTCCTCAGCGCACAAGGCAGCACAACGCGTTGCGAGATGAGGGCTAATTATGGGCCTGGAGATAAACGGAAATAGGGCAAAATAAAACATGGGTTTATCGGAGGTAGATGGTGCCTGGCTCACCTGATACCTACTGCTGATAAGGGAGCTGGCTTTCGGGGGAGGAGGGATGCAGATCTCAAACCAGCCGCTGTGCCACGCAGAAAATTATTGCTTTATACAGATTAGGGGATTAGCACCAGCACGAGGAGCTGGAAAGAGGCTGGTGTGGGAAGGAGCCAGGCTGTGGGGAGAGAGGAGATAGCGGGAAGGGGAGAGTCTGCTGCTGGGACCACTGCAGATGCGCCTCATTTAATAGCTTCCTCTGTCACCCCGCAAGTGGGGGGCATGGGGGGATCTGCTGATGCCACAAAAACACAGGTCTTTTCTCTCTGCTCGGCCCCCGAGCCACTGGTGCTTTGCTCATCACACCCACTTGAGATGTCTGAATGGTCTCACAGATATTTAGTGCCTTTCTTATGGAGCAGCTTGGCTGGCCAGGCGCTGGGAAGCCTTCGAGAGCCCCTTCCCCACCTGCTCTCCCCAGTGTCTCGCAGCTCCCAGGAACCCCATCACTTTGTGGGTGCTGGCAGCAGCAGGACTCCCTTGCTTGCTGCCCCATGACAGGGCTGTTTCCATGAGAGAGCCTGCCATCGCCTCTGGCAACTCCAGCCCTGGCTCCTTGGCACTGCCGGGACAGGGGAAGGGGCTGTCAGGGCTGAAGGGGACAGCAAGAGGGACTCCTGGGTGAGGGGAAAGGAGGCTCCAGTCATGGAGCCAGGAGTGTAATTGCTGTGTGTGGTGCTCCCAGCGTGAGCATCAAAGGAACCCCGTCAGGAGAAACTGTTTTCAAGGAGAAACGCTCCAGGTGGTTTCCAGCAAAACCCACACTCTGGGCTGCTCCCCCACTGAGAAAAACATGTCGAAATTTGGCCTGGGACCTCTGACCCTGTGCTGATCTGGTCAAGGAGCAAATGCCGTTGTGGTTGAGCGAAGCCGCCCTGCCGTTGAGCGAAGCCGCCCTGCCGTGGCTCATCCGGCTCCCCGTGGCGTTGGGCAGCTGGGGCTGGCGCAGCTCTGCTCCCCAGCAGGGCTGCCCTCGGGGACCGGGTGCTGAGAGATGCTGCTCCTGGGCATGGGGATGCTCAAGGGCTTTTCAGAAAATCCAGCGACAGAAACAGAGCTGGGGGAGTTTGGACAAGCAGCACAAAACCAGCCGGCTCTGGAGCAGCCCGGGGTAATCTGAGACTGGGAAATTCGAGCTGAAGCAGCAAGGGCCGCGCAGCCACCTCCAGGCAAGCAGGCTGATTTATTGCCTGTACGGAGCCGAAATTGCTGCCCATGCTGGGCAGAGAGGCAGGACCAGATCCCCCACCTGGAGACGTTCATGGCAGAAGATCAGAAATGTCATGCAAAAGAGACGCACGGGAATGGCTTGAGACATCCCAGCCAGTCGTGCCTGGCTGGGTATGACTGCCGCCCACGCATGATGCCATTTCCCAGCCAGAGCTCTGCAAGCAGGAGCAGAAGAGCCCTGGAGCTGCAGGACGGCCCTGGGCACGCGGAGGTGGTGGCCCCGAATGGGTGCAGCAGGGGCACTGAGCTGGCTATGGGCACTGTCCCATAGGGATTGGGCATGGGGCTGCATCCAACAGCTGGTCCAGATGTGACCCCTGTGCTCCTGGCACAGCCACCCCAGGAGCCAGGGCACGGAGCGGGAGTTGCGGCACGTTCACCTGGAGTGGGAGAAGAGGGGTTGCACCCGCCGGCACTGCCCAGACTGGTGTCACGCGATGCCACCACACGCCCCGGGGCTGCCCAGTCCCCCTCGCCTCCTGACGGCTGCACCCAGCCCAGGTGGGGGACGGCTGTCCCCGCCAACTGGAATTAATTCCCTGAGATGCTATATCAAATGCTTTAATAAAAGCCTGATATATCACACCTCTTGTCTCCTCTCCATCGATTCATTTAGCAATTTTACCCAAAAAAGGCAATCAAGTCGGACTGGGCAGATTTATTCTGTGTAAGCTCCGAGCACATCTTTATTGCTCCCCGTTCCCCTGCCCTCAAGGTCCTCAGAAGCATTTTTCTCTTAATATTTGTTCTATTATTTTACTAGGGATGAAGCTCTGTTGATGGGTAGTAATTGCCTGGACTGCCCTGCCTTCCTGTGATGAAGATTGGTACCTTACCGGTGGCTGCCCCCCGCTACCCTGCTCTCCTGTCCTTCCTCGGCAACATTATTGACTAGGAAAGTTCATTAACAAGGCCCTTAATGACTGCAGCCGTGCCAGCCCAGCCCACGACACTAACCTCTCCCATGGTTTCCCTTGGTGGCTGCCTGCAGGAGGAGACGTCACAGGATGTTTTCTGCATCTCCGGAGCCATGTGGGTGCCTGAGCCACTTCTAAAACCCTGCTGACTCCCCTCGCTGGTGGATGCTGTCCCTGCATGGGCTCTCATCCCCCCCGTTTTTGGGGACCGACCCCTCTGGGCAGGCTGTGTTGGCCAGGCAGTGCAGGGGAGGTCTAGGTCACCAGTGGTGGAGAGCTTTTTGGGGTGTCCTGGGAGCATCCCTGAGGCCACCTGCCCCCCCCAGCAGGGCTCCTCCGTGCTGGTGTTTGCTCTGCTGTCTGCCGTCCCAGTGCCGGCAGCCTTGTGAACCAGGCTGGCGCCGAGCCAAACGTGATGCCGGGATTAGGCACTGCCTCCTACAAATGAGCTGTTAATTATCATAATCTGGTAATTGAGAAAAATCTAATTATGCAAAGCTAATGGGTTTAGAGCGGTGCTGGGGAGCACAGGCCAGGGGAGCGCAGCTGGGCAGGGCCAGCATTGCCGGCCCGTGGCTGCAGGCACCGTGGGGCCTTGCAGTGCCTTTTGTTCCACTCCGGGGCTCCACTGGGCGTCCGGCCAGGTCCAAGCATCTGCAGGAGAGAGCCCAGCCCTCTCGCCCCCCTCCAGCCCCACTGGGCCTGGGCACCACCTCCTCCCTGTGCCCAGGCATCCTCGCCTCTGATTTCCCCATCTTCCTTCCCGGGAGGTTCCTGTGCCCGGTGTGGGGAGCAGGGTGGGGGAACGCAGCCCACCCTCCCAGCTTGGGCGTCCTCCCTGATCCTGACCTGTCCTCCCCGGCCCCACGGACACGGCTCTGCTCTGCGTCTCTGCCTTGCTCCCACTGCGAGCGGTGAGCGGTGCTGGGGAGCACAGGAGCGCAGCTGCACTGCCTCCTACAAATGAGCTGTTAATTATCATAATCTGGTAATTGAGAAAAATCTAATTATGCAAAGCTAATGGGTTTAGAGCGGTGCTGGGGAGCACAGGCCAGGGGAGCGCAGCTGGGCAGGGCCAGCATTGCCGGCCCGTGGCTGCAGGCACCGTGGGGCCTTGCAGTGCCTTTTGTTCCACTCCGGGGCTCCACTGGGCGTCCGGCCAGGTCCAAGCATCTGCAGGAGAGAGCCCAGCCCTCTCGCCCCCCTCCAGCCCCACTGGGCCTGGGCACCACCTCCTCCCTGTGCCCAGGCATCCTCGCCTCTGATTTCCCCATCTTCCTTCCCGGGAGGTTCCTGTGCCTGGTGTGGGGAGCAGGGTGGGGGAACGCAGCCCACCCTCCCAGCTTGGGCGTCCTCCCTGATCCTGACCTGTCCTCCCCGGCCCCACGGACACGGCTCTGCTCTGCGTCTCTGCCTTGCTCCCACTGCCAGCAAAACAGCTCTGCGGGATGTGCCCAGGTGAGTGCATGCGTGGCAAGCCCGGTAGGGAAAGGCAGTATCTTTTACTAGACCAACTGAGATGGTTCAGAAAGGGAGATAAACTTTTGAGCGCACGGGTGCTCCTCAGTGCTCACAAGCAACTGTTTTCCGCAGCTATATCACTGGCCTCATAAAAGATTTTGCCTCTTCCTCGAGGGCGAGGGATGCTGAGCTGTGCCAGCCCCAGAACCATGCCAGAGCTCCTGGCCTCAAGGTAGTGCCACGCCGGAGAGGCTGGCAGCATCCCCGTGGTGGCAGGCAGGTGGTACCAGCACCCAGCACTCCCCTGGGGTCTGTGTCACTGCCCCCCGAGTGCCCTGCCACCCCCCACCCTTGCCCTGTTCTCGCAGAAGCCTGACCCTCGCAGATTTTGGGGGACCCAGGGGAGGTGCTTGAGCCCAAGGGTGCAGGAGCTGTGACAAGAGTGACACTTGGCACCTCGGCTCCTTGGCCAGCCCGATGTCTCGGATCTGTGCTCCTGCAAGGCTGGTGTAGATCTTGGGGTCCCCCCATATCCCCATGGCCAAAGAGCCATTGCCCCCCGAGACATGCCTGCCCACACACCTCTCCTGAACCCAGGGCCATGCAGCCCTGCTCGGGCGGCTGCTACATGCCCTGGCAGGGGGATGTGAGGAGTTTGCCTGCCTCTCCCTCCCCAGGGAGCCCACTCTAAGTGCACAGAGATGGTGGAAGTGAGCAGGATTCCAGCTAATTGCCTGCAACCCCGGGGGACAGGCGGTGAGAGCGCCCCGAGCTTTCCAGGACATTTCAGCCTCTGGCTCCAGTTCCTGCAGGATGCGGCGATCGCTAAGTGTGTCTGTGGTCTTGGCACTCAGCGAGCTTCCCACTCGGGGCAGGGTGCGGGCAGCACCACATCACGCCAGTCCCGCCCCGGCACTGGCGCATGCTGCCTGCCGCACAGCCCAGCCCACCCACCTGCCCGTCGCTGTGCCAGTCATCTGCTCCTCAAACCTCTTCCAGCGCCTTGGGCTCAGTGGGGAGAGGCAGAGCTGGGCAGCAGCATGTGGCTGGAGGAAGCCCAGAGGCCCCCCACACACCCCTGGCATCCCCCGTGGCCCTCGGCAGCCCTCCCCGCGGGGGGCTGCCCCACCGGGCACCCAGCATGCGATGCCCCCGCCCTGCAGCGGGGCCCGTGCAGCCTGGAGGAGTTTGCTGGCCGCTCCACCCTCCATGGCATCCAGCACATCTTCCGGCACCGGTGCTACACTGCCCGCAACCTGCTGTGGCTGCTGGCCTTCCTGGGCTCGCTGGCCCTCCTCATCCACGCCTATGCCAAGTGCGTGGGCTTGTACTTCCAGTACCCCCACAGCACCCAGCTGGAGGAGGAGATGGCACGCAAGAAGGCCTTCCCCGCCATCACGCTCTGCAACCTCAACCCTGTCCGCTTCTCGCAGCTCTCTGGCCACGACCTGTACTGGGCAGGGGAGATGCTGGGTCTCCTAGACGGGGCTGGCCGGCCCCTGGTGCCGGAGAGTGTGGAGAGGAGCAGGCTGGAGGCTCTGTTGGGGGCACTGGCCATGAGCAAGGAGGAGAAGAGCCGTCCCTTCGACCTGGAGGAGTTTTATGGGCGCGTGGGCCACCAGATGGACCTGGGCGAGATGCTTGTCTGCTGCATGTTCGGCAATGAGGAGTGCAACGGCAGTGACTTCCAGACAGTGAGTTCCCAGTGGCAGGATGTCCCGGGGGGCAGGGAGGGCTGGACGTGGTCCCTGTGCCTGCATCCGCAGCCCAGGGCACTGCTGGGGTGCTGACAAGGGGATCCTAGCCCCTGGTGACCGGGGATCAGGGAAGGGGAAAGCTGCCAGAGGCCAGTTTTTGCAGGCTGTAAGGCTGCCTGGTTTTACGTGGGGTTTGTTGGGGCTGGAGCAGAGCCCTGTGCAAAGCAGGGGTGTGCTGGGCTGGGCTGGGGATGCTCTGGCAGGGCTTGTGCCGTGAAGCCAGGCTGAGAGGCGCAGGGAAAGGACTGGTTGGGGATCCCAGCCCTGGGACTCGCCCAGGCTGGCTCAGCCTCAGCACAGGCAGGCTGCGACCTGCAGCCTTGCTCCACCCTGGCTCGTTACCCCTCCCGCGGGCTCTGGGGGAGTGCTGGGCTCCCGAGGTCTTGCGGAGGGAGGGAAGGCAAATCCCTGCCTGGAGGGCTTTGGAAGGGCACACCCCATCCTAGCAGAGCAGGGGCCAAGGGATGGGCTGCATCCAAGCAGTAGCGTAAGTAAGCAGAGGGAGGTACAATCCTGCCCTCCCAGCCAGCATGGGGAGATGCCTGCGGGCACTGGCACAGGGAGGTGGCTGAGCTCTCTAGCATTATCAGAGCTCGAAGAATTACAAAAGCTCGTGAAAGTTCCAGTGATGGGTGCCACACAAGTGCCCTTGCCTCAGATGCTCAGCACAGGTTCGCATGATCCCAGCTCAGCCAAGGGTGAGCGAGAGTGGTGGGGGGGCTTGCAGGGAGCCGCAGCCCCGGCATGGGGGTCCAGGGAGCCACCCGTGCCCCGCTGGGGTGGGGAGAGCCAACACACGGGGGCAGGGGCAGGTAGGGCTGTGCAAGGCCAGCATCCCATGCTGGGAGCCGGCACCCCAGCCTTGCCGTGCCACTGGCTGGTGGGCAGCCTGGAGGGCTG
>NW_008794888.1:3920662-3924436 GCF_000699145.1 Aptenodytes forsteri | reverse complement strand
GGAGCCGGCCCCCCAGCCTTGCCGTGCCGCTGGCTGGTGGGCAGCCTGGAGGGCTGCCTATCCCTGCCTACAGCCTCCCTGGGGCACTGAGCAGGTGCCCACCACCGCTGTGCCAGGCTCAACTGGCTGGCAGCCACTGCTGGCTTGGCAGATGCAGAGCTGCGAGTCGGGAGGGTCCCTAATTTAGCGTGACGGCTCCGCTCATCGCACTAATGAGAACAAAGCAGGGCTGCCACACAGGGCCCTGCGACCAGGTGTCAGGCAGCTGGCAGGAGGCACAGCCGCATGCCGGGAGAGCGCCGCTGGCAAGGGGGGACCCGCAGCCACCTGCGTGGGCCAGTTCATGCAGGGCTGTGGCCACTGCCACAACCAGGCTCCTGCCACCGTGCCGCCCTCCATTGTCTCTCTGGGGGCCGCACTGTCTCCCCACCGGCCACAGAGACCCTGGTGCCCAGCCAGGTGCTGCAGGGCTAGGGTGACTGTCACCCTGGTGCGCCCGAGCCAGGTGGGCATTGCACGGGGATGCAGGCAGGGCAGAGGCAATAGCCAAGAGGGAGCCACCTTCTCCCTTCTCTCCTCTTTGCTCCTGAGTCAACAGCTGAGGATTACGGGGCTGTAAACAAGGGGATCAATGGTGCTGATGGGAACATTTCCTGGTAATAGCTCCGGCCTGTAAAACACGGAGCAGGGGGAGGAAGGGGAGGCTCTGCTCTCACAGCTGTTAACCCTTCCCAACCTCAGCCATACGCTGGCTTCTTGGTGGCGAGGGCTTGGCTCAGGCTCGCTGGGGCTGGGCTGGGTCCCCCAGGCCAGGCGAGGGCAGGGGGCTCCTATGCCCCAGGGACAGGAGTGCCAGCGGCTCTCAGGGTTATTGCAGCCCTGGGGACCTGGGTGACAGGTTGCGGGCCAGACTGCTGTGCCTCAGCTTGGGCAGGCACCCTGAGCTGCTGGGCATGCAGCAAGGTCAACGTCTGATCAGTGGTGGGATGCCAAGTCAGCGATGCTGGAGGAGGCGTCTTGACCTCTGTGGCTGCGGGGTGGCTGGCCTGCGCTGCTCGGAGATGGCTGTGAAGAGGCAAGTGTCATCCTAGGGAGGAGCTGCCAGCACTGACGGGAAACGTTAATGCCATTGTAGAAGGATGCTCAGCCCTGGTCTGTGGTGCATGGGAAGACAGGGGCTGCTGTGGGCTGATGGAGAGGTGGGAACAGCTGCTGCGGCATCCCCTGGCAGGGCAGAGCATGCCACCAGCCTGTCCCAGCAGTCCAGGCTGCAGAGCTTTGGGCAGGTGAAGATGCTTCTTTCTGCTGGTTGCAGGGGAGGGCACCCAGGCGGGCAGAGAGGGGTTTCCTTCACCTTTCTTGCACACCTCCCAGGGCACCTCTACCAGGGATCCTAGCCCTGCCTGTTCTCGTCACTACCATCCCCCTGGGAGGAATGAGTCCCCAAGCAGGCTCCAGGCTTGGGTACCAGCCCTGCCCCGATCTCATCCGCCTGCCCATGCCACGGCTGCCCACCTTGCTGCCAGCCACCTTGCTGCTCACCTCCATGTACAGGCAGCCCCGAGCATGCCACAGCCCCGGTGCACGCAGCTGACTGTCCCATCGCCCTGGCATCAATGCCTGCGTGTGCCCTGCACACACCCCTGCCTCGGCAGGACTCCCCATCATCGGTGCCACCCCAAGGCACTGCCCTGCACACACAGCCATACCGCCACATGCCACACGCTGTCCCTACAGCCTGAGCAGGACAGCAGGCGGTGAGTGCCTGGCACTCGAGCAGATGCCTGCATCCCTCAGCAGGCACGGCCTGGCCATGGTGCCCTCTACCTGCCCTGCTCGGGGCTAACAGGTAAATGTCAGCCTATTTTTATCTGCTTCCCCACCGGGCGGCTGTTCCTTCCATTTGGATGAGCAGATGTACCTCCATTTCCTATCCTGCTGGGGAGCAGGGTTAATCTCCCTGAAATTCACCTTCCCTGCTTCCTGGAGCTGCCCTCCCCAGGGCTGGGCAGCAGGGAATCATGGATTAATCCTCCTGAAATGAGCCAGGCTGTGGCAGGCTCTCGGTGTCACAGCTCAGCAGCTCCCAAGAGCATCACCTGCGGGTGGGGAAGGCCAGGTCCCCCCTCCAGGCTGGCAGGGGCTGCCTCCTGCCCGGAGCTCAGCCAGGCTGCACGGGGCCGAGCTGACTGCAGAGGATGGAGAAGGCGCTGGGGTGGAGCGGGGACGTGCTATGGGGTTTGCTCAGTGCTGGCTCGCTGTGGGACTGGGGACATGGGGCTCGGAGGATGACCCAGGCAGCTTTGAACAGCATCAGTGCAACGTGTACAGCACAAGTAATGGGCCTGCAGCTGAAACACCCCCAGTGGGCCCCGTCTCATGTAATTATACCTGTTTCCAGTGGTTTTCCCGGCTGGCGCAGTCCACAGCACTGCCAAGGGGCTGGCGTGGCAGCCGCGGCCACGCGCTGAGTGATGGTGTGTGTAATAGCAGGGCTGGTGGGTAATAGCAGCCTTGGAGTCCATCAATAACCCCGCTCCCTGGTGGATGCCACCCTCCCCTCTCCTGGCACAGCTGGCAATTAGTTACGGAAATGCCTGCCACTCTCCCCACCGCGCCGGCACCGGTAGCACCGGGGCTTTTGGCAGGACCGGGCATTGCTGTGCAGGTCATCCAGGCACCCTCACCTTCACTCCCATCTTCGTGCCTCAGACGAGAGCGGGTATTTTAATGTTCTATTAATAGTTTTACCCCCTTAAATTATTGATCCGAATTCACAGCCAGAGCTGCCAGCTTAACACCAAGCTTTCTCAGGAATCAGTCTGGGATCCTGTACAGGAGATGGGGGGCAGAGGGGAGGGTGGGAGCGAGAGACAGCTGGGGGCACGGTGCAGGGCTGGGCATGGGAGGCAGCACGGTGTGGGGGGCACCCCGCGCACCTCCCACCTCTGCTGAGCTGTCTCAGGATGATGCTCTCAGTGCTTTTCTTCCATGAACACCGAGCCCAGGCCCTTCCTTCCTGGCTGGCAGGTGCCAGCAGGCCCTGGGCAGCCAGCGGGGACGGCACCGCTATCTCTGCCGCCCAGCCGCTGCCTGGCTGCTCGCACCCAGCTGCCTGCGGGAGCATCTGTGCTCGAGCTCACCTCCGTGAATTATTTAAAGCTTCCCTGGGTGCCATGGGAAGATGATAACGTCGGAACCAGGGATGGATGGGGAGCTGGGGATGCGGGTGGCTGGCGGGGAACTGCTCCTGCTCCATGCTCGGGGTCTGTGCCACCCCCCGGACAGGTCCCTCTGCAGCCAGGCTGGTTTTGGGGACAGGGCTGACCCCTCCAGAGGAGCCAGCATGGGGCTGTGACCCTGGAGCTGGCGGGGGAGACGTGCCTGGTACAGGAGAGGAGTGTGTTGCCCCTCCTGCAAGGACCTAGGATTGTCCCAAGGGTGCAGGCAGGGAGGTCACACCGGTGGGCAGGGAGCCAAGGCAGGCAGAGGTGGCAGGGCCAGGCAAGGTGCTCCGGCATGGGGGTGGCACGGTGGCGGGGAGGGCAGGAGGGGTGCACAGGTGGGGGAGCCCCGGGACCTCTCAATGCTGATTGCGGATCTGCCTGGCAGGGGATGCGGAACCTGCTGAAATAGCGGATTTAATTATCTCCATGGAGCAGCGGGAAACCAGCAAGTGGGGAGGAGGTGCGGGTACACGGGGCTGGGGCGTCTCAGAGGGGGGGCAGCGAGGGCTTGATCTAGCAGGGCTGTGTCCCCCACACCCCCCAACCC
>NW_008794888.1:3914456-3920332 GCF_000699145.1 Aptenodytes forsteri | reverse complement strand
GCCCCCTTGGCCCCTCTCCTTGCCCAGGGGCACTCTCCACTGCCAGCCCAGCCAAACCACCCCTGTCTGCTCTGCTCTGAGCCCCCGCCGGGGAAAACCCTGCTCTTCTCCTGAGAGATGGGCCCTGGCATCCCAGCCAGCCTGGACCTGGGGTGCTCCTTGTTGCCCCGGCTGCTGCAGCACAGAGGGGTGCCTGGCCCCAGGGGTCCCCAGGTCTGGAAGAGTTAACAGGCAGGGCCGGCTTGCCCGCCTAGCCAGGCAGGAGGGGCTAGGAGGTGAGGGAGCAGCGGGAGCAACCAGGAGTGATCAATACCGTGTGCTGGAGCCGTGCACAAATCGCAGCTCGGAGCCATAAATCTCCCTCCCGTCACACACGATGAGGATGAGAGGGGAGCTTATCTCCTGGCTGCGGCGCTGCCAGCCGCTCCTCCTACATGTGCCCGGCTGCACGCTGCCGTGGGACCACGCCAATCCAGCCGGGAGCTGCAGCCTCCCGCCCTGCCGGGCACCCCACGGCCTCTGCAGGGCGGGTGGTGGGTCAGTGGTGAGGAGGCTAGCACCTCCCGGGCACGGGTATAGCCGGGCTGCATCCACATGGAGCACCTTCATGGGAGCAGGCACGCGGGTTCAGCCAAGGGCTAGAGGCCGGGATGATGGGCTGGCTCTGGGCGAGACATCCTGGCCCAGCTGAAGCCGCCCTGGCTCTCCTGCTGCTCCTGCCAGCTGCCTGGGATGAATCACCCAGGGCAAGTGAGTCACCTTGGCAGCAGGGCTCGGCAGTAGCATCCACCACTCTTCCTCAACCACCTCTTGGCACAGCAGTGGGGCTGTCACTGCTCTGCTTTCTGCAAGGGAAGAGCAGTGTGGGGGATGTCCAAGGGCTTGCGGAGGGACAGACAGCACCAGGGACTCAGCAGGATCCCCAAGAGTGACTCCAGTGCTCCACGTGTCCCTTCCCAAGCCAGATGCTGGCTGACCCCTGTCCGAGCACCAAATGCTCCAGGCAGGCTTGGACCACGGGCATGTGGCAAGGAGCCTGCCGCTGGCATCTGGCCGGGATCAAATTAATCTGTCCAACCGAGGAAATCCAGCTCAGCCAGTTCTGGAAAGCACCAGGCAGACTGTACTCATACCCCCATCCCGCAGCCCTGGGCAGCCTCCAGCTGCCCCAGTATGGCATGGCTGGTCGCTCGCCGAAGTTGAGGTGAGGCTAGGGCTGCTCTGGCCGCATCCAGCTCACTGCCGGCTCTGTGCCAGCAGGCTGCTGCCCAGCGCATCCTCCAGCTGAGCCAACCAACATCCCTATGCCCAGAGGAGGGCACACACACTGCCACTTGCACTGCTGCATGTGAGCCTGGGGGCTCCTGCCAGACAAAGCCCAGCCCTGTGCAGGCAGCGCTGGGCAGTGGTGCCCTGGCCAGGAGAGGACCAGGACCCATCACTGGACGCTGCCCGGACTCAAGCATGAGACACCCAAGGGCTGGCAGCTGCCACCATCGTGCCCAAGAGCCCGGGCTGGCATGGGTGACATGTCACTAGCCCAATGTAGCATCAGCCATGAGCTGAGCCCCCGAAGCAGGCAGGGGTGGATGCTGGGACCCTGTGCCTCCCCGGGATCTCCCAACCAAGCCTGCTTGGGAGCAAAGGGCTGTGCAGTCAGCAGCTGAGCCGGGATTGATTTATTGATCCGTCATCCATAGGGGCGGGAGCTGGGAGACGCTTGGGCTTTGATCAGCCTCCCGCAGATGAGGCAGACATCAAAGGCTGGTGCGTGGGCAGCAGTGGCCTCTCTCTGGGACAGTGGGGAAATCTGGCTGCTGTCCTGCTGGGCATGGCCTAGACTGGGGGCCCAGCTGCCCACAGGGAGCTGGGGCTGGGCTTGGGCAGCCAGAACTGGCACCCCCACCTTTTCTGGTGGTGCTGGGGAGGGGAAAGGGCTGGCAGGGACCAGGACATCCCTGGATGAAGCTTATCCCCAGGGAGGCAGGGGGTGCCACGAGGATGGGCAGCCAGGCTCCCTCTCTGTGCTGCTGGCACTGGGGCATCCATCATCCCCAGGAGAACCAGCAGATTGGGCTGCAGCAGCATCTCAGGGGATGACAAGCAGCAGCGTGGGCCCTATGGCTGTGCCCAGCTCTGCCCCCAAGGTGGAGGAGCAGGACAGGTGAAGGGAGCAGGGCAGATTTTAGTGCAGCTGCTAAGCAGGGGTGACAGGTGGGATAAACGAGCCCAGGCTCTCCAGGGGCCAGTAAATTAGAATCAATAGGAAGCAGGAATAATTTATTTGTTTGATATCGCCTGTTAATTAACTGGGCTGATGTGTGCGATGGGGAGTGGCAGGAACCCCTCCACCTGCTCAGCTGGTGCCTCTCCATGGGGGCTGGGAATGGCGCTGGGGAGTCCCGTCCCCACCAGCACAGCATCCATCCCTGCTCTTGGCAGTGTGGCAGGATGGGGACAGGAGGGCATGGTGTGCAAGAGCTCCCCACAATAGCCTGACTGCCCACGGCAGGGCATGAGGCGGGGAAGGGGCGTGTGTGGGGATGCTGTGTGGCCAGGGGGCCAGCAGTGCGCACGCTCCCCTGGCTCATCATCTCCTCCCTGCCCTGGGAGGCTGTGGGGAGCGGGGGCCTGGGGCTGCAGGCACTGCCAGACCTTGGCTCCTGCACCTCCCTGGCTGCTGCGGCACTGGTATGGGCCATGTGCGTGCTCCGCCAGCCGAGCATGCCTCTGACCCGGGCCACCTCTGTGGGCTGCTTCCACCTCCTCCTGCATCTGCTCTGTCCCCAGAGCAGCTGGTGGCTGCCTCGGCAGGGCGGGCTGGCTGGGCACTCGCGCACGTGCCGCCCACGCTCCCGGCACGTGTCCTTGGCCCTGCCTTGCCCACGTCCTGCCAGGCTCACACATGTCCTTGGCAGCTCCGGCGGGAATGGCTGTGAGCGCAGCTGGCTGGAGACATGTCCTGAGGCAGCAGCACCCTTACCGGGGCGGCACGCGGCACGTGTCCTTGGCCCTCCACGTCCTGCCAGGCTCACACATGTCCTTGGCAGCTCCGGCGGGAATGGCTGTGAGCGCAGCTGGCTGGAGACATGTCCTGAGGCAGCAGCACCCTTACCGGGGCACGGGCACAGAGCCGTTCCCGGGCCCCTGCCAGCGGGTTGCTGTGCTGCCCCCACTCCACAGCCCTGCCTCGGCCCCCTGGCCCCAGGCAGCACCATCACCTCCCTCTGTTTTTTTTTTTAAGAATAACATTTCTGCTAAATACTTTAATCAGATTAGTAGCAGTGTGTCTGCAGTGCTGTTAAATCAATGCTCCCCAACACATCTCGGCGGCTAGAAATCAATTACTGTTTAAGCTGTGCCTTGGTCCCTGGCCTGCGATCAATATGGGAGATGTATTACTCTCCCGGAGTCTTTCCCACTAAAAACCTTTCATTTGTATAACAGGAGCTCAGGCAAAGTGCCGGTACCCTCCCCCTCCCGCCTGCTCCCTGGGGACCAGGCGGCCCCATCCCAGCCCCGTGCTGGGCAGCTGCTGGGGATTAGCTGGCTCAGGGGCTGTGTGCCACCAGGTTAGGACAGTCCCTGCTCCATGTGCAAGACCGGGCCAGCATGAAGGGGTCCCACACACACTGGGGTGGCAGGTTAGAGACCCACGGGCAGGGGTGCCTGGAGCCCCTGGGGCTGCCTGGCCCCTGCTCCGGCATGGCTGGATCCCCTGCCCGCCCCAATGCCCTCTGCCCCGGCTTCTACCCATCACTGCATCCCCGACCAGGGCACTGCCGGACCCAGGCACCCCACAAGGAGGGTACCACCACTCCCCCTCATGCCCCTGCCCCAGAGCTTTGTCCCTCTGCAGCCCCCTCTCTCCACAGGGCTTTTTTCCCCTCCTCCATCCTTGTCCCATAATTTGGAGAGTGAGCTCCATTATTCATGATAAGGATCTTTAATTAGCTGTGAATATTAATGACTTACTCTGTAATTAATCATGCTTTGCATGCTGGGGAGGGGGTAGCTCCCACCACCACCATGGCTAAGTATGGGTGGGGAGACCCGCTCCAGCGGTGGGGGCAGCCCCAGGGTCTCACTCCATCCCGGGTGAGATGCAGGGCCAAGGGGAGGTTGCATGGGGTGCTGAGCTGAGACCCTGCGTGTGGAGCAGGTGCCGCCAGCCTGTCCTACTGCTTTGGGGTCAGCACCCCCACCCGGTCCATGTGCCGATGGGGAGAAACTGGCCCTCCATAAGCACACTGGCAGCTTCCCAGCTGGGGGTCCAGCCTCCCGCCCCCAGGCCGGGGCTGAGGGGTGCTGTGAGGCACAGCGGGGTGCTGCTCTCACCCTGCTCCCTGCCCCAGTCCTGCTTCAAGAGCTGGGAGCAACCTGGGCTGTGCTGGGATCACATCCCACCCGCCCAGCTCCTGGGGGTGCCTGCTGAGGGATGAAAAGTGGCTTTCAAGGCATCACGTCCTCTTCTGTCCCATGCAGTGGGCTCCGGCAGGCTCCAGGCTGGGTCCTGCCTGGGGGCTGCCGGGCCAAAGCACCTGCCTGCGCAGGGCAGGTCTGCATTTGCCGAATCCCGGTCTCACCCCTACGCAGCTGCAGGTGCCCTGCCTGAAGCTGGCAGGCATCATCCTGCCCGCAGCTCCCTGCACTCTCTGCCCGCCTGCCTGCACATCGCCTCTCGGCTCCTGCTGGCAGGGAATTTGCATAGTCCCAGATCCTGCCTGGTTGCCCCAAATGTGGCTCTCATCTTCCCTGCACAGAAGGGAAACTGAGGCAGCGGGGCTGGTAGTGCAGGGAGAGCCCCCACACTGGTGTCACGTGTCTGTTCCCATCCTGGCACGATGGGGATGTCCCAGGTGCTGGGTGGGAGAGCAAGGGCTAGGTGCCCCGGCTGCCCCGGCAGCGGGTGGCGAGCGGAGGCACCTGCTGCTGCTGGAGTCCCCCGCCTGCCTGAGCCAAGCGCTCCCGCGAGGGCAGAGTTTGCTTAAATGGAGACAGATTTAACTATTTCCATTACAGCTAAATGATGAGGCCCATAAACTTTATGGCTCCGTGCGCGCGAGAGCAGCTCTAATGGCCTTCGCCATCTGGAGGAGACGGCTCTGTGGGGGACCTGCCGTCCGCCTGCCCGCCCGCTGCCAGGACCCACGCGCTGAGCCAGCACCTTCCCGGCACCAGCACCGGCGCGGGGCTGCTAGCACCTGCGGGTGGGACGATGCCACCGGCTCTCCGTGCGGGGCCAGTTGTGTTTGACCCCAATGTGATCCTGCTGTGGAGCAGATGAGCTGGATGTGGAGATGGCCCAGCTAACACTAGCACTTGTGGGGGTCCGCAGCCCTGCCTGTACCCACACTGCAGTGGGGTGATGGGAGGGCACCCCTGGGTGCCTCTTTCTCCCATCCTCTGCTCCACTGCTCTGCAGGGGCGGGCTGGGGGTAGGTACTCGTTTTGGTCCTGCCTGCGCCTCCAAATGCCGTGGCCTCCAGCACTCTCCCCACCACTTCTCCCTCAGTGCCGTGCTGCAGGATCCGTCCCTGGCGGGAGCAGGCAGGCTGCTCGGCGAGGCCATGCTCTGCATGCCCAACCGCCCCTGAATAGCCCTTGCCTGCTGGCTGCTGATTGTGGTAGGGACACGGGGGGGCCATGGGGCACCGGCACCAATTAGCCCCTACAAAAAGCTGTTGGCTCACCCCTGGGTGCCTCTTTCTCCCATCCTCTGCTCCACTGCTCTGCAGGGGCGGGCTGGGGGTAGGTACTCGTTTTGGTCCTGCCTGCGCCTCCAAATGCCGTGGCCTCCAGCACTCTCCCCACCACTTCTCCCTCAGTGCCGTGCTGCAGGATCCGTCCCTGCGGGAGCAGGGCAGGCTGCTCCG
>NW_008794888.1:3905732-3914273 GCF_000699145.1 Aptenodytes forsteri | reverse complement strand
TGCCGTTCTGGAGAGTCCGTCCCGGGCGGGGGCAGGCAGGCTGCTCGGCGAGGCCATGCTCTGCATGCCCGACCGCCCCTGAATAGCCCTTGCCTGCTGGCTGCTGATTGTGGTAGGGACACGGGGGGGCCATGGGGCACCGGCACCAATTAGCCCCTACAAAAAGCTGTTGGCGGTATCGCTGCGGTCCATGCAGGGATGCTGCTGGGCCAGTGGTCCAGGCAGGGTGCTGCGGGCACAGCCCTCTCCTCTGGAGGGGTGGAGGGACGGACAGGTGCAGGTGAGGACACACAAATCATCGCCTCCGTGCTGCTAACCCCTGATTTTTGTGGCTCCCATGGCAGCACCCCCATGACATAGAGCATCCCCCCATGATCGTGGGCCAGGCTTGCTGTGGGGGAGCAGGAGCAATACGTACGTGGCTGCATGGCCGCCGCCGGCCAGGGCAGGAGGGCTCTGGGGCTACCAGCTACCAGCCCCGTGCTGCGAGTGAGGGCTGCTGGCACGGTGCTGCAGCAGAGGATTAGGTTTGGTGCAGGGGAGCTGGGCGAGATGCTTTGAAGTCTCATGAATATGAATCAGTGGCTTGGGGCGGGAGCGGAGGGTCTATGGCTAATCTCTCCCTTGCCATGGTGACAGGTGTGACAAACAGCATGGGGGCCAGGAGGCGAGGGCAGGGAGCAGGCAGGGACAAGGGATGGGGCTGCCCTGCTGACGCAAAGGGCAGCCCTGGTGAAGGGGGACAGGTGGCTGGGGTGTGCTAGGGTGCTGCACCCGGGACTCTGCAGTGCACCCTGGGGAGCCTCCCCCATCCTTGTGCCCACCCCAGCTCCCCATCCCCTTACCCTGGCAGGGTGCTGTCCCCATGGATGCTGGCACCCCTCCAGGCTGCAGGCCCCAGGGCAGAGGTGGCGTCGCGGATGCTGGCAGTGCCCGGCTGGCACAGAACTGAGGGTGCCTGAGCTTGCCACCAGCGGCCAGGCAGGGAGTGCAACACGGGCAGGATGTGGCCCCTCGGGGCCAGCCGCGCGGGCAGCATGCAGCTGCCTCGGGTCAGCCCTGCTGGGTGCTTGGGCAGGGGTGCAGGCACAGCTGGGGCTGGGGGGACCACAGCTGGGGGAGGGACCCACCACAGCTGGGGGAGGAGGGACCCACCCCTGTCGCCGGCTCATCCCACCACCAGCCCAGCCCCTGTATGAGCTGTTAGAGCCCCCGTGGGGCCCAGCCAGCTCCCATCGATCCAGGCCTCTGTGCCATCTGCTCGGCAGCACTGTGGCTCTGCCTGCCGTACCCCGGGCTCCATGGAGATGTTGCGTTTGGGTCTGCTCCTCTTGTGACAGCCTGAAGCCCTCGGTGCTCTCCTAGGAGACAGTAACTAGAGCGGATGCTTGCTCCTAGCAGGACGTGACTGGGGCTTGCAGAAGAGTCTGAGAGATCAATTTGGAGGTTGTTTTGATGCTCTCCTGGTTGCAGGATGGCGGTGGCAGCTGCTTGCTCAGCCCAGGGGACCGTGCATGGACAAGCACTGGCTGGTAATGCGTGGTGGGGCTCAGAGAAACTGTTTGGGCTCGTATGAGCCACAGGGCAGGCTGTCAGCTTCACAACCCCGCAAAGGCTGCAGGTGCTGGCAGTGAAGCTGCTGTTTGCTCCGAGGGGTGCCCAGAGCTGCCCTCTCTCTCACAGCACTCATGGCCCGGGATGCTGTTCCTTCAGGCTGGGGCAGAGCAGTGAGCAGGGGATACAGTCCTGGTCCTGAGCGCTTGCTGGAGGACAGAGAGGGGAGGGCGAGGACTGGAGCGATGTCGCGGCAGGAAGACAGACAAATGCAGAGCAGATGTTTAATTATCAGCACAGTGTTCTCAGATCCCTGGAAATCTCTGCATCCACATGTAGATATTTTACAAGAGCATACACTTCTGCTGAGAGCTGGAGCCGTAACACAGTGCCCAAAAGCCAGCCGCCCCACCTTACCATGGACCGTGTATCGCTGGGGCTGGTGTGGTTTGACTCTGCTAGGGATGGGGCACCCGTGGGGCTGGAGCTGGGCTGGAGAGAGCCACCAGGAACAGCGTGCAGCTCTCAAGGACAAAGCTCTGCCGCGGGCTCGCAGCCCCAGAGGCACAGCCCTCTGTCCATCCTGCTGCATTCTGCTCTGCAAGGACTTGCTGGGATGCAATGGCTGGCCCTGGCACGCAGCCGGGAGCCTGGCCAAGCACAGGGGCAGGCAGGGGCTGGAAACTGCCGCCTTCTTATGTCCATCACCTCTCACAGCCAGTCCCCACTGGCCCAGGCAACTTACAGACATTTCTTAAAGTCTTAAAGTCCTTTGAGGTCTCCGTTTTATACTGTAAGAATTGCTGGGTGTAGGTGTGCGTGTCATCCCTGCAGACAGGCTGTCTCTCCTGTATCTCACATCCCTCCCGTGGCCCTTGGCTGTTCTCCGGCATGCCTGGGGTTCTGCCATTGGCAGAGCAGGAGTTGGGGGAGGCACAAGCAGGGCAGGCAGTGGAGCCACCCAGGGCTCTGGGCTGGCCCGAGCTTTGCACGCTGCTTGCCTCTTGGCTGCTGGAGGAGTTGGAAAGGCTGCCTGCCCTGCCATGTGCCATGTGCCACTGTAGGTCCCTCGAGACACCCCAGCTTGAGGCTGCAGCCAGACATGGGGCTTGTCTCCAGCACAGAGCCCAGTGCCGTGTCTCTGTAGTAGCATCATCCAGGCAAGGGCTGGCTGAGGGCAGCCATGGTCTCCCTGCCTGGGCACGTGGGCACAGCGAACCTGGCTGTACCAAATAAAGGAGTCAGCAAGAAGAAACAAGTACAGGCTGGTCCTCACCCACGGGCAGGAGTGAGGGGCACCGGGGCAGAAAGTGTTGAAGACCCCTCTCCGACATCACCGCGAGAGGCCTCTGCAGACCGGGGGAGCCCCCAATGCCAGGGCTTTGCCACAGAAGCGGGATTGGCATGGGGGCACTGGGCTTCCCTGAGTCTCCCCTGCCAGTCCCACAGAGCTGCTGGGGAGATGTCCGTGCCGAGGGAGGGATTTACAACAGCGCATCAGGGATGCCGGCGGTCTCTCCCCAGCGTGGCTGGCTCATCCCTGGCAGCCCAGTCTGCCTTCCCTGCTCTGCAGTCGCCACGTCCCCTGAGGCTGTAAACGTTTTGGATTCCTTGCCTCGCCTGCTCAGGCACCTTGCAGATTCAGGGCATGTTGCTGTCTTAAAACCTATCAGGTTTCCTGTCACCTCCCGGGGCCCATGAATCTGCGGGCTGGTGGTGGAGCTGGGACTGAAATGACCCTGTGGGGGAATGGCTCTGCGCACCCCTCACACCACCTCCAGCTCCCAGTGCAGCTCCTCAGCCTGCAGGTTTATAATTGCCCCCAACCCACGGGAAACTGCTCCAGCCGCGCAGCGGGGAGAGCAGTCCCTGGCATGCTGGAACCGGCTGCTCTTCCCTGCCTCAGCCGGAGCTCCCAGGGACATCCCGGGCATCGGGTACCACCTCCAGCCATGGCTGGTGCCGTGCCCTGGCTGCCAGCTCTGCCGGTGGGCTCAGAGCTGGGGCAGGCAAAGGGCCCGTCACTCCCGCCAGCCTAATAAGCCAAGACTTAGAGGCCGGGACATTTTTCTTGCCGCTGTCACACCAGTTGGACATGCTGGCTGTATCCCTGCCCCCGGGGAGGGAGGAATTAGCAACGCCGTGAGTGCCAGAGCCCTGCTGGGCAGCGGCGAACATAGGCTACGCGCGCAGCCGACAGCCCCAAACCCTCATAAATCTCCCTTGCATGGCCCATGGCTCACCTAAGTAGATTTGATTTGTCAAATATTAAAATTAATTTAGGATTGAGTGGTGGCCTGTGTGCACGCCCTGCTCTCCTGCCTTCCCCCCGCCGCCACCTCTGCTCCTGCCCAATGCATCATCCCCGGCCCCGCGCTCTCGTCCCAGCCGGGGTGCCGGGAGCCGGGATAAATCATCCTGCCGCTGTGCTCAAAGACGAGCCGATTGCTTGCTCGGCGGCAGGGGATCACAGGGGAAATCACACCGCGTGCTGCCTGCTCCGTGCCGGGGGCGGGGAGACGCCACGCTTAGGCAGAGATTTATTTATTTGATTTTACTGGGCTGGGATTTTTTTTTTTTTTTTCATTTCTCAAACGCCCGCCAGGGAATTGCAGCCCCTGGAATATTAATGCCACGCTGGACGCCGGCTCGTTAAAATGTCACCTGGCTGTAATTTCTCCTACGCTTATTATTCCCCGGGGACCACAAGCTCCCATCCCTCCCTGCCCGTGGCGGTCCTGGCACGCAGGGCAGCCCTGCCCGTCCCCTTTGCCGCAGCATGAGCACTGCTCCATCACGTTGCCCAAAATGTTCCTGGCCCTCTTCCACCACCGCAGCAATGGGCTGCACCGCCTCTGGCATCTCCTGCTGAGCTGAACCCCGGGGACTGATGATGGGACAGCCCCGTGCCACCGGCCAGCACCAGCGTGGTGCAAACCCAGCCTGGCTAGCGCGAGGGATGAGGGGTGCCGGCGCGGGCAGAGGTGGGCCGGGCAGGGGGTCAGCCAGCAGGCAGTGCCGGCGCGGGCTGGGGGCAGGGTGGCACGGGGAGCAGCTGCCTTAAGGAAACTTTGGCTCAGTTCCTGCAAATTAATGTTTTTTTCCCAAACAGTTTCCCGGCGCTAAGCGCGACGCAGGGAGCAATTATCTTTAGTGTCGATGTTATTACCATAAAAATTGCATTGAGGACTTTTCTCCTCCGATTAGAAAGTTAACGATCATCACTGCTTTCATTGTTCCCCGCACCGTGCTCGCTCTAATAAAGAGTCTGTGCACTTTACTTTTCACTTAGCATGAAAATTACCCAGCTGCTGCTGTGCGCGGCTGTGCAGCCCCCGCGCTCGCCTCCCGGTGACGGGCCCCTGGCAGGTACCGGTGAGGAGCAGCCGCCGACACGGGGACGGACAGGCCGACCTTCGGGCTTCCCCGCCTGGCGGGGGTTGGGGGTCAGCTCGGGGCAGGGGATGCCGGCATCGGGGCTGCCTGCCCCACGTGTGCGCCATGGGAGCACCTGAGGGACGCTTTTCCATGCGCTCTCCTCCAGGGATGTGCCCGCCCATGCCCATCTGCCGGGCATCCCCAGCCCCCCAAAATGCAAATCTGCTGGGAATCACCCCTGGTCCCCTTGCCGAGGGCTTGGAGCCGCTGGGATGGGTCCAGCCTCGCCGTGGTAGCTGCATGCTCTCCCCAGCACCCAGCATGAGCCTCTGCCATGGCTCTCCATCCACAGCCAAGCCGGGGGTCCCTCCTGGCCACGCTCCCATTACCTCTCGTGGGCAGGGGGTGAGGGATGAGCCCTGCCGCTGCCGGCTGTTCGCCTGCCCTGGCGTGCAGGCAGCACAGCATCACTGCTCACAGCGAGCCGGCTCTGTGCCTGCCTGTGGACATCCAGGCTCCAGCACTCGCCGTCAGTTCCACCGCCTATGATTTTCACAGGGAATATTTGTATCATTTTGCTCGATACCAGCATAGCTCTTTAAATTCTCCAAGTGCTGTAAAAATCTTAGCTAATCTTCAGAGAGCTTTTTTTTCTGAAGCTCTTCATTACTCCCTAATTGTTCAAACTTCTCTTCTTTTCCTTCTGATTAAAAGCAGATTTTAAAAGTGCAGTTCAGTTTCTCAGCTATTTTCAAGTCAAATGGATTCCATCCCCCTCTCCATGTATTAATAACCTGTTCTCGTGCATCCCCCAGTGAGCCAGTAAAAGCCCTTCTGAGCAGAGACAAGGTGACAGCAGCGCTCCGGAGGGAGCGATTGGAAGGGGGTTACAGCTTGGAGGGAGAGAGATCCATCCATCCAGCTATCTATCATCCCGCTATCATCCATCTACCAGAGAAATAACATTTGCAATTCCACTTTAGCTCTTCCTAATAATCATTAATATTTTTTTTTACCTTCCCAACCAGTAGCAGGAGGAGATGCAGGAGTTTGGGGCGCGGGCAGCGCCGTGGGGCTTGGGGGGCGTGAGGGGAGGCAGGGTACGGTGGGGTAGCGAGATGGGGTGTGGAGGCTGGTGTGTCTGCATGCTGGTGTGCGGGATGGCTGCGCTGCTGGGGAGCTGGATAAGGGGAAAGCAGGAGAACCCAGCGCTGGTCCCCAGCACATCCCACAGCAGGAGGGACCGTGGGCTGGAGAAGTGTCTTTCCGAGGGGATTGCGGGATGTGGGGACTCTGGGGGTGAAGAGCAGGTGCAGTGCTGCCCTGGCCTCTGTCCCTGCCTGGCGGGGTGAGCCTGGTGCTGGTCCCGGGTGCAAATGGTGCAGCGTGGTCACAGAGAGCACCCAAGGGTGCAGCATGCATCACCCTCTCACCATCCCCTGGGACCGGCCCCAGGGAACCCCACTCCCTCTGGCTGCTAACGCCAGACCCCCCTGCAGAGCCCCGTCCCCCAGCTTGGCTGGCCTGCCGCGGGAGACAGGACAGTGATGGATTGCAGCACTTACACATCTTCCCAGGGAGGAAATGCCAGGTCCTGCAGGGCTCCGTCAGCTGTCGGCAGCGGGCAGGGCAGGACCGTGGCCCTGCTGGGAAGCGGGTGCTGATTTCTGATGAGCGATGCAGAGGGCTGGAGTGGGAATCCCAGGTGCTACCACCCAGCCTGACCACTTATTCCCTCCCTTAGGCACCTTCGCCCCTTTTAGTTACCACCGCACAACCCACCTCGGGCAGGGCCAACGGCCCTGTAAAGCACTCGCGCTTGTCTGGAGGTGCCTGGAGGAGACCCCAACACAGCCCAGGGGATGAGCCACTGCAGTTAATGGTCCTGCTCTTCAGAGGGCTTCAGACCTGCCCCCAGGTTGGTTTGCACCGTCGTTGAGCCACTTGCTGCTCTTAGACCATCACCCCTCAGTGCCAGTGATGATAAAAGTTTTAGAGCTTGTGAGCCAACTCTTTGGTATCGAGGGTCCCTCAGATGCTCCTCTGCAGCTCTGAGCTTTGGTGTCCTCCTGGACAGCCAGGCAGCAGCCCTGGTCCCCAGCCACATCCATGGCAAGTCCAAGATGTCCCCTGTGCCCCACTGGAGAGAGTCTCCTCTTCAAAGGTCTCCTCATCCCTCTGAATGGCTCAGGCTACCCATCACGCTTCCCATGGAGCAGTGTGGGGCAACCACATGGAGCTGATGGGGCTGGGAGGTGGGAGAGCCAGGGGAGGTACCAGGGGCTAGCACCAGCACCTGGGAGAGGCTGCAGGCAGGGTCCCCCATGCCAGGCTCAAACCTTCAGGAGATGCCAGCAGGCTCGTGGCTGTGGCCATGCCATGGGTAGAGGGATGCCGGTGGCCCAGGCACAGGGAGAACTGCCGTTCGCCAGGGTGCTGGCATCCTCTCAGCTGGCCTGTCCCGGCAGATGGCAGCAGGGACGCATTGCAGCCTGGCAGCGCATGGTGACCTGCCTCGCGCCCCAACCTTGGAATAATCTTCAGTAGGATTAAGAGCTTAAACGTATCCGTGTAATTGCCAGGCCCCTGCTGAGCTGGAGAGAGTGTGAGTGCCAGCACAGGGAGGCAGTGCCCAGGCGTGCCTCGCTCCCTCCTGCTGCCTGCCGCTGCCTGCTGCTGCTGCCACCACCATGGGCACCACTGGGAGCCACCACCCTGAGCACGATGGACGGCTGGGTGCAGGTGGGCGGCTCAAGAGGAGAGGGTGTTTGGTGTGGAAAGGACTGGTGCCCTGGCACCACCAGGGAATGGGCCCTGTGGTGTGCTCCAAAGGAGGATGCCAAGTGTGCAGAGCCCTGGGTGTGCTGCCCACACCTCCCCGGCACGGCCTCGGTCCTGCAACACCGTGCAGGGTGCTCCTGGGCACCTCTCCAGTCACCCCTCCAGGCACACCTCCGGGCACCCCTCTGGCACCCACCAGCCTTGCACCCAGGGAAGGACGCAGGACTGCTCCTGTACGTGCCTTGAGGAATAAGGAGGGCTCAGCCAGGATGCTGGGGGCTGGGGAGAGCGTGTGTGTCCTGCCGGGCTGAGCCTGCCTGGGCGGATGATCCGGAAGGATTCGTTCCTCTGCCCAGGAGGAGTGGGGCGCGTGGCTGGCAGGGTCTGGATCTGTAGAGTGCTCAGTGTGGGTTTTCAGCACCCATCAGCAATCAGAAGATGTTCAGGGTTGGCAGAGGTGCCAGGGGGGTTCAGACACCCCTGAGGAGCATGCAGGCGCTGGGCTGGGCTAGGGGCACTCAGAGTACCGGTGTGGCCCCTGCCCAGCTGTGCCGGGGGGTGCCAGCACCCTGGTCCTGGCCCATCCAGCTGGCACGGGGCTTGGCACGGAGCGGGGAGCTGCGATCCCAGCCCCCTCCCTGTCTGCCTAATGGTCCCTGACATTTAAATGAGATTTAGTGCTCAGCCCGATGCTGAATATTCATGAGCCCATGCGGCCCTGACAGCCCGGCTGGGGCTGCTCTCATGATTAATAATTTGTTTTTCCCTTTACTGTAAACCTCACCTGCACTCGCTGCTTGCTTCTGCACCGCCAGCCCCGTCTCTGCA
>NW_008794888.1:3902650-3905369 GCF_000699145.1 Aptenodytes forsteri | reverse complement strand
AGGGCACCCACGGCGGGGCCCGGCAGCCCCCCAGGGACCCAGCCAGGGGGTGAACGGCATCTGCCAGGCACCAGGAAACCTCTTCATTACTCCGAGTGGGCCAAGCCCTGGGCAAGGGGAGCAAGCATCCTGCTGGCTCCTGCCTGCGGAGGTAGCCCCAGATACCCGGCCCCTGCAAAGAAGCCCTGGGGATCCTGCGTGGGTCACCCCAGGGAGGGGTCTGCAGCCCACAGCAGCGCTGTCCCTTGCCCTCGCCTGTGCCCTGGGCTGGGTGCAGGCACAATCCCGTGGCAGTGGGTCCTGGGGTAATTCCAGCCATTCACCCCCTGGCTGGGTCCCTGGGGGGCTGGCGGGCCCCGCAGTGGGTGCCCCACGGCAGGCAGGGAGATGAAGGACCCGCTGGGCAAGGGCATGGGCGCTCCCTGGCAGAGACGGGGCTGGCAGTGGCGCACCAGACAGCAAATGCAGGTGAGGTTTACAGTTGCACCCAAATAGAGACACCTGGAGAGATGCAACCAAGTCCTCCTGCCGCTTGCATGCTGGGCTCTATCCCTGTTGGCACCAGCCCAGGTGGTGCCGAGGCTGCTGGGCTCTCCCAGGCAGACGGGCAGCAGGCAGGCAGTCTCCAGCTGCAGCACAGCCAGCAGCCCACGAGCCCAGTGTCTGGGACCTGCTTTTGGTGCTGTTTGCATGGTTTGTGGCCGGTGCAGATGTTCCCACTGCAAACCCAGCATAGCAGTGCCCAGCCCCACCTCAGACACCCTGCCGTCCCTTGCGTCCGTCCCCAAGGTCGCTGCTCCCAGGATCCTTGCTTCCCACCTCACCGCCTGTCGGCTGCGGTGTGGAGGTGTGTGACGTGGCACGGCCGAGCAGGACCAGCCCCAGGGGTGTCCCATGGCACCTGGGGGGAGCTGGGGGGCCAGGCTGCTGTCTCCCCTCCGGCTCAGCAGCTCAGCTCCAGCAGCTCTGCGCAAATTGCATAAATATTCATGGCGAACCAAAGGAAATGTGACTGTCCCGGCTGATTACACGCGCCCGTCCTGAAGGCTGAGGCTGCTCCCCAGGTACTGCTGGCCAAGCGTCTGCCTCATGGCGAGAGGCGGCGAGGGCACCCCACGCTGCCCACCTGCAGCGTGGCACTGGACACGAAGCTGCTGGGACCACGCAGAGAGCTGGAACAAGGGCTGCGGGCTGGGGACATGCTCATCCTCAGCCCTTCCGCAAGCTCAAGCCAAGGATGAGACTTTCCCAGGAAAGGTCCCGAGACACCCGGGGCTTTCCTGGGATGCCCCACCAGCCTTGCTAACGGGCTCAGGGACTGTCCTGAGTGCAGTCCCGGGATGCCCACTCCCTGGCCACATGTCACACCCACTTTGGTGACCCTGGCACGTTCAGCGCTGCCTCCGCTCCCCAGTATTTTGGGCAGACGCAGGCAGGGAGTGGGACAGAGCTGCTGGGAAGAGCCCAGGGAGGCAGCCCAGCTGGGATCCCTGTGCGCTGCAGAGATTAATCCCCTGCAGACCTGAGCAAGGTGCTGGGCTAATAGCCTGATTTATTCCTTCCTGTCTCTCTGGAGCACGCGAGGTTCCCCACTGTGTCCTGAACGACCTCATGCATAATACCATGCACAATCCTATTAACGCCGCCCTGCCACGCGCTCCCTGCTTAGTACCGCCACTCGCCAATGCAATTTCCCCATGATATATGGGAAAAATAATTGAACTATATTTGAAAATATATTGAGAATTACGGCTTGCACCCAGTGGGATTTATAGGGGCCATATTTCACAAAACCATAGCCCTCCAACACCAAAGCGCCCGGTGCTCCCGGGGAGAGACCCATGGTCACAGCGGGTGCATGCCCAGGGCAGGCAGTGGGGGAACAGGTCCCACCGCCCTCGTGGGGCTCAGCACAATGCCCATGGGAGTCGGTGCAGGGCACAAGGGGGTCTGGCACAGCCCTGTGCCCTGGGAGCAGGGTGGGGGTGCCATGGGAGCGGGTGGTGGGTGCAGCAGGCACAGAACACCCAGCTGCGCCGGGAGCTGAGGCAGCAGCTGCAGCCGCGGGTGCAGCCGTGTGGGCATGGCTGCTGCCAGCCAGAGCCGGGCTGAGCTTAATCCCCTCCCAGCGGGAGGGAGGAAACGCTCCTGGCATCACGCTGCCTGCTCAGCTGCACGGCTCTGCTCGTCGTGCCAGGCAGCCAGTTAGCCAGGCACGGGGTGTCCCCTCGAGGGGCTGGTGGCTCCCTGGCCAGACCAGCCCCGGTGCTGAAGGAGGCAGGGAAGGGGCTGAGGGCTCTGCGCAGAGCTTCGAGACCTGCCACCCTCCGCAGCCACCTCTCTAGCCCCTTTGGCCCCGGCGCTGCCCTGCCTGTGGGGTAGCATTTCCCTGCCTGGCTCTGGATGCTGGATGCAGTGACAGTGGCTCGGTGCCCAGGGGACACATCCCTTCCTTCCTCATCCCCATCTCTGCCTCCCATACAGACCCCCTGCTCCCTGCCCACATGCCCCAGGCACCCCTGCCCCAGCTCCCCCAGCCCGGGTTGCCATGCCGGGCACGTCCTCAGCACCGTGGGTGCTGCCGGCACAGGTGCCGCGGGGAACGTTAATCTTTAATTTCCTGTCAAAGCCTCTCGCTGGAGAGAGCAGCGCCTGGCACGGGGGCGCAGCAGATACCCGCTGCGATCGGGGGGCCAGCAGGGAGGCTGCCCCAAGGCAC
>NW_008794888.1:3886586-3899901 GCF_000699145.1 Aptenodytes forsteri | reverse complement strand
CCTCTCCTCTCGCTGGAGAGAGCAGCGCACGGGGGCACAGGGGGCTCGGCTGGGGCACCCAGCCCTCCACTGCATCCTGCAGCTGCACAGCCCCGCGCCCAAGGCGAGTAGGGAAGCGGCGGCCGCAGATGTGTGCCCGCCTGTGGGAGGAAGAGGAGAGAGGCAGCAATGCTGCCCAGATGAAGAAGCTCCCCCAGGGGCCGCTGGCTGCCTGGGCCGAGCAGGGAGCTGACCCTAGTGGGGAGCCCACCCTCTTCCTGGCCCTGGCTGACCTGGCTGCCCTCGTAGCTGCCCCTGCAAGGGGAGCAGGCAGGGATGGGGCGTCTTTGTGAGCAGCTCCCAGGGCCGCGGGGCCAGAGAGCCTTCATCCCTGCGGCCCATTAAAGGGATCTCAGGGCATCGCTGTCTGGAGGAAACTCCCGGCGTGCCCTGGGGAAGGGGAGCTATAAATAGCCGCCCAGAACAGGGCAGAGGGGGACTGTTTGGGAAGCCGCTTTGTGATCAGGACAAAGAAGAGGCGTCTTTGCACTTGCTCTTCATTAGCTGCCTTCCTCTGGCTGGCCGGGCCAGGATGCGCTCGCATCGAACGACAGCAGGATGTAGCTGCTGGTGTCAAGGACGCGAACAATAAGGGCTTTAAATAGCAGCGCTGCCTTTGAAACCCGCTCGCCTGCGCCGCAGACGGAGCCCAGCAAAATTGCGTGGCGCAAGAAGCCAGGAGACATGGGAGCGGGGGTGCCCTCGCCCCCAGGAAGGCCCCCCCCCAGTGCCACGGCTGCTGCCCATGGGCAGGCGGTGCTGTGGCCAGGACATGCAGACCCCTGCCCAGGAGCGTTCCGGGATGCCCGGGCAGATCCATCCCGGCCCCTCCGGCAGCTCCTGAAGCGGTGGGGTTCAAAGCTCCCCCTGCATGGTCCCCCGCAGCCCTGGGTGTGCGGTTAATTAGCAGTACCTCCCCGCGCTGCCAGAAAGGTGTCCCTTGGTTGTCGTCCACTTTCTTCTCCCTCTGGCTCCAGGGCTCTGATCTCCTCCTGCCTTCCTCCAGGAGATGAAAGAGCCCCGCGGGGCTGCCGGCGGTCCCCCCCACAATGCCGAGCACGGAGGCACCTCTTCACCTCTGCTGGGATAAGCCAAACAGCCAAGTGGCGTCTGGCGGTGCCAGCAAGGATTTGGTGGCACATGAGATGGGGAAAGAAGGTGCTCTGCTGTCTTGGGGAGCCCAGCTTCATGCTGTGCCGGTGCAGGACGGCCCCGGCGCTGGGTCAGACATGGGGTTGGGCACCCGGGAGCTGCACATCAGGCTGATGGAGAGAGATCGGAGCCAGCGAGCCACGTGCAGGCACGTGCATGTGCACGGGGGGGCCCGGCTGCGCGTATTAGCAGGCCCTTAAATCAACACAGCACTTCAGACAGGAAGGAAATAGGCTTTGCCGACGGCAGGAGAGGCACTTGCTTTGTGCACATTACAGAACATCAGGAAAATGTCAAATTTACATAAAAATGATACAAACTCATTGGAAGAAACATGCATCCAATTATCAGCCCCAGCGCTGGCACGGCTCCGCAGCCAGAGGCTGGCCGGCCGGCTGGCTGCAAGGGGCCCAGCCCCGGGGCACACATTTCATCTCTGGCTGTTTAACATCAAAGCAACAAACAGCCTCCGCTCTGCTGGCCGCCCTGCTCGCCTGCTCCCTCCCGCCGGCGGCCCGTTGCGCCGCTGCCGCACAGCCCGGGCATGCCGGGTGCAGGGCGGGGGTTGGCAGTGCCCGGTCGCAGCTGGGTGGGGGTTTGGTCCTGCTCCTGCCAAGGCACGGTGGGGAAGGGGCTGTGCGGCTGCAGCACCCCCGTATGGCAGGGCCATCGTGGGAAGGTGGGGGCACTGCTGAGCAGCCTGAAGTAGCAGGGATGGAGAGCTTGCTCATGCAAAACCCCTCGGAGATTTTGCCGGTGCCGGGTTGGGACCCCGTTCCTGGCTCTGTGCCAGGCTGTCCCGGTGGCCCCTTCCCTCCTTCCTGCTCCCACCGTTCCCAGAGGACAGCCACCGGCATCCCCAGGGCTGGGAGAAGCCACATCTGACACGTCCCTCCTGCTGTGGCCCCACAGCCGGGCAGCATGGGCTGGGCACGACAGCCTGCATTCGCCCTGGGGCTGGGGGCACCCAGGGGGACAGGGGCTGGACATGGGCATGGGTGTTCCCAGTGGGTGCCCTCCAGCCGTGCCCGCTCCCTGCCCGTGCTGGCATCCCACCCTGCTGCCCAGGATTGATGGGCCGTCCTGCGGCCCCGTCCCGGCACGCTGAACGCTACGTTTCTATCCCTGCCGCCCACTGGGATTGATGTCTCACTAAGCGCAGGCAGCGGCCATAACTCACGCCTGGGAGCCGGGCTCCTGGCTCGTTACTCACCGGGCACCGTCACCCCGTGAGTTACGGCTCTGCCTTGTGCCAGGAGAACCTCAGCAGTGAGGGATCAGGGCAGAGGGGGACACAGCTGAGGCGGGGCTGGGACAGGGGAGAAACCTCTCTCTCCAAGCATCCCATAGGCTGGCAACCCCGCTGCACCCACATGCAACCCGCCGGCTGCCTCCATCCCTGGCAGCAGGGTGGGAGGTGGGCACACATGGCCCCTGAGGAGTGATGCTGGGGTCCCAGCGGGGGGCGGAGGGTGGCACCGCAGCTGGGGTTCCCCGCGCCGCACCCGCCGGCTGGTGCCCAGGCTGCACCGCGCGGGGGAGGCTGACGAGCTGTTAATTACAGGTGTTGCTTGGCTGGTGCAGCGCGTCTCTGCTGCTTGGCTGGCAGAGCTGTGCGGCGGGTGACACACTCCATGATAAATTGATATCCCGTTTAGCATCAATTTTCCCTTCTCTGGTGGCAGACAGCTGTGCTAATGGGATGGGACAAGTGAAAATGAAGTAACAGGCCCTGAGCACACCGGCACGCGCCGCACCACTGGCCCTCCTGCACAGCTGTCGCTCCCCAAGAGACAGGCAGGACCCCACGCACCCTGGGGTGGGGGAGCTGTGGGGCCGGCAGCCTGCGGGCAGGGCTGCCTTCATCCCCCTGGCAGCGCGCTCAGCGCCGGCTGCAAGCGGCTTGCCGGGTTGCTGTTGCACAACCTGGGGCAGGTTTGTGACACGCGGTGTGCCAGCGCTTGGTGCCGCTGCCGAGTCTGGTGTTTGCAGAGCACACGGCGCCTGGGGGGCCTGCTCTTTGCCATGGGCTTTGAGGCAGGCGTTGGAAGAGGGCTGGTTGCAGCGTGCCCAGCTCTCGGTGGTCAGCATGGGGATGCCTGGTGTCTGCATCCATTTGGTGTTTGCAATGCATTTAGAGGGTGGTGCCGTGGCACATTTCCTATTTATAGCGCAGCACATAACAAGGAGCCAGAGAAGCATTTGGTTGTCAGTGCCCATGCTATGTTGGGTATTTGCAACACACACAAAGCCCGAGCTGATGTATGCAGCATCCCCAGTGCCTGTGCCAGGTTTGGTGTATGCAATAGCCCATGGCACTCTGTACCCACACTCGCACGGCTCTTTTCAGCGTGCTTAGCACCAGCCACACGCTTGTTATCAGGAGTGCATTTGTCAAATTGGTGCCTGCAGTGTGTTTGCGGTCATGGTGTGTGCAACACTTGATGCCCACGGTTTGCTTGATAATTGTAGAGTGCTCAGCACTTAATACCTGTGGCATCGTTGTTATTTGCACAGTGCTCGCACTCAGTGTCGACAGTGCTCGGCACACGCGGTGTGCTCAGGGTGTGGGACCTGCCGCCGCTGATGTTTGCAGCGCCTTCAGCATTTGCTGTCAGCTGTGGTTTCATGTTTGCCAAGCGATCAGCAATCTCCGCAGGTAGTGTTTCATATTGAAGGTGTGCCCGGCGCCTGTTAGATTTGGCATTTGCAGCGTAGCCAGTGCTCGCACTGGCCTGCTCTCTGTGGTGTGCTCAGTGTTTTGGTCACCATGGTGTGATTGGTGTCTACAGCAGACTTCTGGCACTGTGGCCAGTGCTCAGTGCCAGTGCCGCAGGCAGTGCTTGCAGTGGGCTCAGCCTGCAGCGCCCGCAGTGTGCTCCTGCTGCCTGCGTGCTCCCTGCTCGCTCCCGCAGGTGTGTGTGCTTGTTGTTTGCCCTGCATCCAGCCCCCAGTGCCTGATGCGCTGCTCGCTTGCTGCGTGCTTTGTGATCGCAGCCCATGGTGTGTTTGGTACAAGCTTCCTGATGCTTTTGCTATTTACAGAGCTTGCTGCACAGTGTTAGTGGTGCTTCTGCTATTTAGCCTGTGCTCGGTGCCAGATGCCAGCCCGCTTCGGAGTGGCAACATGCTCTGTGTGCACTGCTAGCACCTGCTTTCACCTTAGCAGTGCCATCAGCCTGTGGTTTCCCTGCCGAGGCTTGCTTTGCAGCGCACTCAGCACTCACAGCCTGCATGCATTCCGTGTTCACAGCACAGTTTTCAGTGCCCGTGGCACACGTGGCAACAGCGGTGCCCTCAGTGCTTGGTGTCAGCCACCTGTTTGCAGGGAGCTGGCACTCGGTGCCTGAAGGCGTCACATTTGCAATGGCCCAGCTCACATTTGGGGTCGACGCTTGCAGGATGCTCGGCAGTCGGATGCTTTCCCTATTCGCAGCGTGTTCAGGATGAAGCCCAGTGAGGTGTTAGGCATTTGCAGCATGTTCCATACTTGGTGCCAGCGGCATGCCCAGGGTTTGCAGCACATGGGGGTGCTGAAGGCGCACAGCTCCGCAGTGCCTGGCGTGGCACACGTGGCGTGTTTGCTGATAGCCATGTGTTCCACAGCAGGCGGTACCCGCCGTGCTGTCAGCGCTCGTGGCCCATGCTGGGGCTGATTGATGCAGTGTGCTCGGTGGCCAGCTGTGTGCCGTGCCCGCGGTGTGCTCGGCCCCGGGGCCCGCCACTGGGCTGGATCCCAGCCCCAGGAGCTGGGCTGTGGAGCTCGCATCGGGACTTCCCAGAGGCCTCCTCCGAATTCTCGCTCTCCGCTGCAGACCCGGTCTGGCCACCACCTCTCCGCCAGCCACTGAGGGGCAGGGGCAGTCCCAGGCTTGGCGCCCAGCCCCTTCACCCGGCAGTCCAGGGAGGGCAGGCAGGGTGCCCCCGCCACACATGCCATTGGTGGGGCTGTGGCATTAAGGTTGAGGTTTTAATCACACAGATGTCAGGAAATGGGGAGTGATGGTTCCCATGGTAACGCTAACTCTGCCCCTTGCCCGCAGCGCAGCGGCTGTGCACACACAGGGCCATCATGGGCACCATGTGGCTGAGCTACAGCTGCTCAGGGACCCATAACTTCCAATCTCCTGACTTGGGTGCATTTAAAACCTCAGCCCTATTGCTGTGCTGAGGCAGCTCTGCTGGCAGTTTATGGCTCTGTTGTTTTTACGAAAGGCAAGCGGGAGGCAGGAGCTGCCTGGGTGAAGCACTGCGGATGGGGCAGGAGGAGCAGTCCAGGGCCGGGAGGAGCAGGAGGGTGCTGCCCGGGCACCGGGTGCCGGTGGCTGCAGAGGACAGGGCAGGACAGGGCCTGCGGGCACAGCCGAGCGCGAGGGAGCAGCTGAGCGATGTCTCGGAGCATGAAGAGCAGATCCACACACTCCACTGGCTAGGCATGCTCCCATCCGGTTCCTCACATCCCTCGGGGCCAGGGCTGAGATGGAGGAGCCACGGCCAGAGGGTACCAGCCCTGCTGCCTGGTGTGCGTGCTGCTGGGGTGCCAGCGTGAGCATTACCTGCACCCTGCACTGGGCTGATCACAGGCTGTGCCTCTCCAGAGGTGCCTGGAGAGCCTGGTGATGGGCTCCCCACCACTGCTGTGCTGGGCTCCAGCCCCACGGCATCCATCACCCTTCTGCTCCCATGCCAGCACAGGACAGACCTGCTCCCTGGTGCAGGATCAGGGCTGTTCGGGGTGGGATGGGGCTCTCATCCTCCCTGTGCACCATGGCAAAGTTGCATCCAGCTGCGCCACATCCCTCTGGTGTGGCAAAGCTCTGGGCATGTCCCCTTGGCTATGAGATGCCCTCCTAGCGGTGCCAGCTGTGCCCGTACAGCTGTGTTTGGCAGCACCCCTACCCCGTGCATGCAGCTGTGCATGCCGGTGTGCCAGCCCTGACGGGTGTGCGCCGGGGCTGGCGCTGTCGAGGCAGGACAGGGACACCTGGCCAGTGCTCAGGGTTGAACACAGTGGCCAGGGCTCACCCCATCAGGGAGCCTAGTGCCATGGGGGCCTCCCGCTGCTGGGAGCAGGATGGCGCCTCAGGCTCAGCCCAGTTCATCCATCCGAGCATCCCCTGTCCGTGAGTCAGAAACTGCCGTGAGGCTGTCTTAGGGGCTTATGTTCCTCCTGACTCCTTTTCCCCTGAAGGTCTCCTGGCCTGGCTTATGATCAGGGAGGACTGTGGCCAAGGTGGGCTGCCCGCCCTCCAGTCACCTTTGCTTGGTTGTCGCTTGGGAGGAAGCGAAGCAGGGGGCTGCCCTGCTCACAGTGGGGCTGGGAGAGGCTTGGCCATCTCCCGCAGCGCTGGCTGGAGCATCTCCCAGCCCCGATTCTGCCCTCCCTGCCTAACTGCTGCGGCTCCTGTAATGTATTCATCCCAGGGTGCCCTGGTGCAGCTGCAATATCATTATTGGAGTTTATTACACCATTAGCTTTAAAGTTTTATAAACCACCAGGCAGGTGACAAGTGGCAGGGTGGGGGGGGCTCACGCTGCAGGCAGAGGCTGTGCAGTGCTAGTGCTGGGGACTGTCCCAGCAGGGTGCTGAGCCCAGTTTCCCCACCGTTGCCGGTGCTTTCGCTAGTGGTGCAAACCCAGCGGCACCCCAGGCATGTGCCCTGCCACCAAGCTGTTCGGCACAGCACGGCCACGTGCCAGCCTGCCCGGCTGCCCTCCTCAAGATGGCAGAGAGCAGGGAGGATCAACCAGCTGCAGCAATAAAAGGCTATAAAACCAAACGAGTGTCTCTGCATGCTGCAGCAATGGCTCCCAGGATGCTCTCCCCTTCCTAACAGTGCCAAGGGCAGGAGGGACCGCGCTTACCCCAGTGGCCCGTGCTCAGAGCTGGGGCTCCCGCTGCCATGTAGCCACTCTCCGGTCACATCTGCAGCGGCCTTTCCAGCCATGGGGGATGCTCTGAGGGCGCTGAGGCCATTTCCTCCACTCCTCCCGCTCAGGACTGGAGGGCAGCATTAGCCGAGCCTGACCTCCTGCTGGTCATGGGCCAGCGAGCACCACTGGACCCAGAGCCTTGAGATAGGTGCTGGACTGAGCATCCTCCTGGGGATGCTGAACACCCTCTGTGCTGAAATGTGTGCACATCCTGCTGGGAAGAGGGCTCTGCTTTGCTCTTCTCCATGGATTTGGGAGGCTTTTAGATGTGTTTTCTCTCAGTGAGGACGTTTGCATGGTGCGATCAAGTGGCTGGGTCAGGCTGGGGGTGGTTTGTACTGACGGGGTCAGAGCAGAACACAGATGGGGGATGCTGGTTGCTGCTGCCCCTCTTGCTTTCAGCCCGGCAGAGCCGGGGCAGTGCAGGTCTGTGGCACATTGGGTGTCTCAGATGGAGATGAGGAGCAGGGGCTGCTGTGCATGGGTGGGCAGCCCACAGCAGCTGCTGCCTGCTGCCTCTCCCCAGGCACGGGGGCAGGGGCTGGCTGGGATGGGAGCACGGCTGAGCATCTCTGGGTGGAGGAAGTCAAGAGGGCAACCAGCAAGGTCTCAGCTGCTCCCCAAAGTTAAATACCATGGAATCAGCCTGGGCCCAGCACAGACCCTTTTCTCCTATTAACCGGGCTGGGATTTGACCCATTATCCCATTGAGAGTCCATGGGATCTAACCCAGCTCTGATGCGGGCAGACATTGTCCTCTCAGCCATGGCGGACGCTCCTACACCCAGATCCTACTGAAACCCACTCCTTAAATTCCTGGAGGCAGGACCCCAAAAGCCGCATAAACCCAGAGTTGTTTTTCTGGCAACAGCAAAAGGTATCCAGGGCACCTTGTGAGAGCTCGTGCACGCAGCTTACAAAAGAGACTTTGTAATTGAGGTTTTGCGCTTAATGAAGGAATAAATTGAATGGGAGTGTTGTCCTTAATTGGGGTGTTGCATTAATTAAGGTATTGCACTTAATTGGGGTAAAGCATTTAATAAGGTATTGTGTTTAATGGGGGTAGTTTACGTAAATGGGGTCACTGCGTTAATGGGGTGCTGCATCGCCGATGCATCTGCCGGCCCTGGCAGACTTGTCATCTGCCACTGTGGGCTAAACCGGGGAGCGGCTCCCCGCATGTGGGGGAGCCCAGCCCAGCCACCACCTCCCAGGGGACCGGGGCTGCCAGTGAGGCTGGTCTGCGGCACTGGAGCTGCCATCCTCCCCATCCCAGCACCGTGCGGCTGGTAATGATATTGGTAGCAATGGCTCCGCTCCCTGTCCTGGTGCGTACGGCTCCGTCACGTCGTTCCCAGTCCCGCTGCTCCCCGCAGGTGCAGGACGGTGCAGAGGTTTTGGTGAGTGGAGTGGAAGCAGCATTACCGCTCCCGTGGCTGCCCCATGGATGGTTCCACGGCGGGTGGTGATGCCCGGCATGCTCATCACACCGTCGCCAGCCCCGCTCTCCCGTAATTGGAGTGGACAACTTGTCATCCCACATCTCCCCACAGCTGAGGCGCTCGCTGCCCTCGCCATGGAACCCGACCTGCCGGGCGGGCGCCGGCAGCGTGCCGGGAAGGCTGGGGGAGGAGGCTGTGCTTGTTAAGCTGAGGTGTTTGCAAGGGTCTTAGAGGATCCGACCGGCGCGAGGCAGAGCCGAGCGCTGTGGCCAGCTGGGCTCCGCACTCACGTTTCATTGAATCACAGAATCATAGAATCATTTAGGTTGGAAAAGCCCTTTAAGATCATCGAGTCCAACCATTAACCTAGCACTGCCAAGTCCACCACTAAACCATGTCCCTAAGTGCCACATCTACATGTCTTTTAAATACCTCGTTTCTTCAATTAAAGGGCGCCGGCAGCGTGCCGGGAAGGCTGGGGGAGGAGGCTGTGCTTGTTAAGATGAGGGGTTTGCAAGGGTCTTAGAGGATCCGACCGGCGCGAGGCAGAGCCGAGCGCTGTGGCCAGCTGGGCTCCGCACTCACGTTTCATTGAATCACAGAATCATAGAATCATTTAGGTTGGAAAAGACCTTTAAGATCATCGAGTCCAACCATTAACCTAGCACTGCCAAGTCCACCACTAAACCATGTCCCTAAGTGCCACATCTACATGTCTTTTAAATACCTCGTTTCCTTCAATTAAATCAAAATTAATGGTCGCCCCAGATCCACTTCCCTCTGGACGCAGGGCCGCGGCCAGCACTGGTTCCGGAGTGTGTGGAGCTGGCGAGGAAGACACGGCAGCCGGCTCACAGGCTTGGACTGGCGGCAGGAGTGCCCAGCAAGCAGGATCCACGTCCCGGCCAGCTCAGACTAGCAGGGGATCAGGTGGGGGCCGCCTGCTGGGGGTCTCCCCTTGGGCAGGTGCCTGCTGCCTGCCCAGGGATGTAGCTGTCCCGTCACCTCTGTCCCCCACCTGCCCGGGCTGCCCCAACTGCAGCACCCTTCGGTCCACCAGGCTGATCTCCTGTGCCCACGCTGAGGAGCCGCAGCCCCGCGGGGTGGCCAGGAGGGTGGGCTCACTGCAGCGACACAGTGCCAGTGCTGGAGCGTGGCAGGAGGTCGGGTGCTGGTACAGCAAAGAGTTAATCCATCGGCTCGGTGGCAAGATAGGGAAATCACAACCAAACCCTCATCCAGATTGGCTTAAGAATAGAAACGGACAGTGTCTGTGTCTTGGGGGGGATGAATCATCACAAGGGTGCCAGAGGGCACCACGGCAGGATCAGTCCCACCAAGCACCCCTCCAGGCTGTGGGCCAGCTTGTCCCACGTGGAGAATCCACCTAACCCCTGCTGTCTTCCACGGTGTGTCAGGGCCCTGATGCTCTAGAAAGCCCCCTCCTTCTGTGCTCACAGCAGTTATTTTGTCTACAGATGCAGCCCCTTAGCCTCCTCTGATCTCGTCCAAACCCCTAGTGCCTCCAGCCGGTCTCCAGCACTGCTCTCTGTTATTGCCATCCTCTCTACTCTTTCCAATCACTTTGGATTTTTCTTGATGTGTGGTCCCGGACCAGGCACAGGGCTCCCACCGAGGCCTCACCGCCAGCAAGTGCTTCAGATGCCTTCTCACACAGCCCTGGGCAACGTCCTCCTTTCCACTGAGCTCAGAGCAGTTGCAGGGCAGCCAGACATCCCATATTAAACTGGCAGATCCCGTATCTCAAATGAATGAGGCTTCTCCTGTTTTTTCCTAGCTCCCGGCTGCTTTTCCAAGCAGCTGTCTAGCTGCTGGGCATCTGGAAACGCAACTTCTGCGCGTACAGATAACCGCACCTGCACAGTGCATCCTGCCTGGGGGGGTCTGACCCTCTGCATGCCTTGTTTATCCACCTGGGACTGTCCTGGGTGTTGGTATTAAACTTGGACAAGCCGACACTGCTGCCTGCTGCCGAGCCGGGGCTCTGCCCTGCCCTGCTGCCCACTCAGCAGCCCTGCCCTCTGGCCGCTCAACCTCCACTCGCTGGGCAGATTTGCTTCCCGCCCCAGCCCAGATCTTGGCGCTTGTCCTTTTGAATTGTATCTGATTGTTTTCAGGCCATTTCTCCGATTTGTCAACATCATTTCGAATTCCAGTCCTGTCTTCCCCGGCACTCGCAGCCTCCCCCTGTCATCTGAGTGTAGCGCGTGGGCCCTGCGCCAAGCCCCCACTGCTCAGCATCCCCCCAGGCTGGGGAGCATGGGGGTGAGCAGGGGGGACCCCCCTTTCCTGATCTGCCAGCAAGCCCTCGGCTGGCTCTCCCCTCCTGTCAGTTCGCTTGCACGGTGGCTAGTGAAGTCGGCACTCCGAAGCCCAGGGCATCAGGCTTCTCCCGGCTGTTAGCATCAAACCCAAGGGCTGGATGTGGCAGCATCATCGGACAGACAGGCTCTGCAGCTGCTCGTGGCCGGGCGGAGGGGCAGACGAGCCCCGCTGCACGCTGCAGAGTCCCTCCTTGTGGCCTCGCGCCCCCCATGCGCAGGCATGCCATGCCACAGGTGGGAGGCTCCGGTGCAGAACCGTGAGCTGCAGACATGGTGCCAAGTGGCAGCACCGGCCATTCCCAGCTGGTGCTATGCTCGCTGCCTTGTCTGGTCCCACGAGAAAGCAGTCCCTGAGCCCTGCCGCCTCCCTTCCCAGCTATGCTGCTTCCCTGGTCCCTGCCCTTCCAGCCCAGTGTCTCTCCCAGTGTACCCTCTCCCTGGGTGCCGGTGGCCATGAAGCCACAGCCCTCCCTGTTCCATGGCTTGCAGGAGGCCTGCAGCTGCAGCTGGAGACAGGGCTTGTGCCTTGGGTGCCACTCACTTAGGCACAACTTGATCCCAACCCAGCCTGGCTGCACTTCAGCCCTGTGCCTTGGGTCATCCTGCAAGGGGATGAGCCCCCAGCACCCATCTGCCCTTGCCGGGTGGCCGGGCAGGACCAGGGCACAGCAGGGGAGGAGAGGCAGGAGAGGAGGGAGGAGAGGACACTTCTCTTTGGCCGCACAGGAGGGGACCATGCTGTGGGGAGGGAACTGAGAGGTGTCCCCAGCCCAGGTGGCAGTTGCTAATGGAGCAGAAGATGCCCAGAGAGAGCAGGGGTCTGTGGTCCTGTGGTGTGGTGGCCAGGGCCGTGCAGGGAGCCAAGAGACATTCCTGCTCCCATGCCATGACTGTCCAGCGCACAGAGGACACCGGGCTCCTGCCGGTCTCATGCTCACACAGCTTGGTTTGCCCTGTACCTCAGGATCTGTGCTTACGGGTTGGACCTGCCTGGCAGATCCTTCGTGCCCTCGCCCCCCTCTCCACCACGGCACTGAGAGACGCAGGCAGGGACTCTGCACCAGACTCTGCAGACCAAAGACCCAATGCAGGCCATTGCCTTGCACCGCAGAACCTCCTCACCACAGGATCAGGCCCTTGCCACCTGCAGTCTTTGCAGGGCCAAGCATCCCTGCAGGGCCAAGCAGCCCGGTGGAAGCAGCTTGGGGCTTGTGGCTGTGTGGCCGTGTGGCCAGGGCCACCCGTGGTGGCGGTGGCGCTCAGGCCACCTGCCCAGCCAGCTCCCCACCATGCCTCTCCGAGCTGGGGATGCGGGGCTGGCACGTGCACACCCCATCCCCTGGGCAGGGTGAAACGGGCGGCTGGGGCTGTGCGTGCTCCCTGCCGGAGGCAGCCTATCATGCTGTATTGACCCGCACAAAGGCAGGAACATGTGTGCCATGCACAGATCGATGGGAAGATTGAAGATGTGTGTGCGCTTGCTGGACGACTGGGGAAAGCTTTGCCGTTGGCATCGGCAGCACAGTGAAGGTCACGCTGACCTGTGGCGCAGTCCCCGGGGAGAAGCAAGGCCTCTTGTCGAGCTCATGGGCAGCTGTCTCATTACTTGTCCTCCGGGGACCCCGGCTTCCCGGCCAGGCACGCACCTCCCCAGCAGAGCCGCATCTCCTGTGGGGGGTACCCGGTGCTGGGCTTGTTCTGGAGGCAGGGAGCTGGTGTTTCCCCTACCGCTGTGCCACTAGGCAGGGTCGCAGAGGGTTGCTTGACTTGTGGGTGAGGGGTCCAGCTCAGCCTTTCTAGCTGAGCTAACCCTCCGTCACCAGCTGGGGAAACTGAGGCAGGAAGCTGGAAGAGATCATGACTTGCTGGCAGAAGGTGCTGTGCCTGGGGAGCAGCCACATCCAGGCGCCATGGGTCTCTGTGGTTGGTGCCGCAGGGTGAACCCATAACCTCATCACAGCTCTGACCCCGCTGAGCGATGCAGGCAGAGCCCCACTGCTGTGGGCAGGATGGGGCAGGAGGACACCCTGCTTCCCTTGCTGCGTGTGGGGCAGTGCTGCCATGGGAGCTGGGTCCTGCGTGGGCTGTGCACAGGGGCGGACGCAAGTGTGCCATGGAGGGAGCAGAGCCAGACCCGAGGAGGGGTAAGGGCTCAGCAGGGCGGGAGAGGGTGAGGGTGACCCCGGCTCAGCCTTTCTAACAGAGCTGGTCACTGCCTGCAGCGGCCCCCACTTCTTGCACACCAGCCGTGGGGCAACGCGGAGCCCAGTGTGCAGCACGGGGGGGGCAGAAGTGAAGCTGGGGGAGCCCAGCAGGCGCAGCGAGGAAGGGGGTGGCGGACAGGGGTGGAGGGGTGGCGGCGCTGCCAGCCTCCCGGCTCCGGGGCACCGAGGAGCACGGGAG
>NW_008794888.1:3884593-3886017 GCF_000699145.1 Aptenodytes forsteri | reverse complement strand
GAGCCATTCAAACAAGTGGCTCCGGCAGCACTTCGGAGCCGGGGCTGGGGAGAGGGCGCAGCGCGGCTCCCTGCCCCGGGGGCGCCGGGCCCTTCACACTGCCTCTTTCCTCTGGCGCTCGGTCTTTATTTGACGATGAAATAATGTTGACATGTCTTGAATTATTAAGTATTCCCTGGATTTTATTAGCACATGATGCCTAAATGCTGCCTGTATCTGCTGGGGTCTTAACCAGAGAGGAGCGAAGGAGAGAGGCAGAGAGACAGAGCGAGGGAGAGGAGAGAGAGGGGTTTTTGACAGCTGTATTTGTGCTGATAAGCGAAGGCACAAGGAGACGATCGACTAGTGAGACAAGAGGGAAGCGGCGGCTCGGAGCTGCTGAGAGGGGCTGCGCTTCCCTCCCGAGACGGCTCGGCCCTCCCGGCGCCGTGACGGGGCTTGGGGGGGACCCGAGTCCCTTCCCAGCGCCTGGCTGGGCTCTCGGCCGGTGCCTGTGCCGGGGGGAAGCTCGCTGGCTGGGCACGCCGGCTGCGCGGGGCAGATGCCGATTGAAATTGTGTGTAAAATCAAATTTGCCGAGGAGGATGAGAAGCAGAAGGAGAAAGAAGAAGGGGATAAGGAGAGCCTGATCGAGGAGCCCGCACGGCCCCGCTCCCGGGACCTGGCTGCCTTCGCCAGCGCCAGCACGCTGCACGGCCTGGGACACATCTGCCAGTCGGGGCGGCTAGGCGTGCGCCAGACCCTCTGGGCGTTCGCCTTCCTGGCCTCGCTCGCCTTCTTCCTCTACCAAGCGGCCAAGTCAGCGCTGCTCTACCTGGAGCACCCCCACGTCATGGCCCTGGACGAGGAGGCCATCCGCGAGATGGTCTTCCCCGCCATCACCATCTGCAACATCAACCGCTACCGCCACTCGGCGCTTACTGATGCCGACATCTTCCACTTGGCCAACATGACCGGGCTGCCCCCCAAGGACCGAGACGGCCACAAGGCCACGGACCTGCTCTACCCCGACCCCGACATGGCCGACATCGTCAACCGCACTGGCCACCAGCTTGACGACATGCTCAAGAGCTGCAACTTCAGCGGCGAGAACTGCTCCTCCCGCGATTTCACTGTGGTGAGTGCACGCCTGGCTCAGCTTCCCCGGGGGCCCCCGGCAGCGTGGGGGGCACCCACCCGGCCGCGCCTCGCCGGAGCAGGGCTCCCTGGCTCGCTCCCACTGCTGAAGTTTGCATCTCTCCCTGTTTGAGTTTCCCTCCAATTTTCACACGGAGAGAGAAAGAGGATCCTCCATAGGAGCTCTCAGCAGGGGTCTGCACTGCAGGACTGGGCTGCTGGCAAGTCCGTGCCAGAGGGGCTCGCAGGCAGGAGCCTGGGCGGGGGGGGGGGGGGGGGGCTCAGCGGCTCCCCGGGGGGGGGGGGAG
>NW_008794888.1:3876979-3884084 GCF_000699145.1 Aptenodytes forsteri | reverse complement strand
GGGGGGGTGGGGGGCGGGGGGGGGGGGGGGGGGGGGGGAGCGAGGCTCAGCGGTCCCCGGGGTGGGTGTGCAGCGGGCAGTGGGAAGGCTGTGGTGTAGAGCCCCACTCCAGCCTGCGCTTCCCCCTGGGTTGAAGTACTCTGTTGCAGGGTGCTTTGCACAGTGAGAGTGGATGGGGGGGTGGGCTGAGACCCCTTTGCACATAAGGAAGAAGCCCTCCTGCGTTTGGGGGGGTGGTGCTGGGATGTGTGTGAATCCCGGAGGCTGCCAGCATTGCATACGCACGTGTGTGCACACACACACGCTGAGCGGCTCTGCTCCACAGGCATGGCTATGGCCGGGCGAGCAGGGGGCTGCCTGGGGCTGCCCACTCGCTGCCCAGGGACTGCTAGCAGGGCCTCTTCCCAGCAGCGCCCTGCCTGCCCAGGCGGCGAGCTCCCGGCCGGGCGCCACCAGCGTGCAGCTCTCGCTAATATTGAGCCTGGAATCACAAATCCCCGCTGTGGTTTGGGAAAATAAATATGCTGAACGGGCAGAATACCTGATGGGACCCTTTTCAGACCGTAATGACTCTGGAAATGAGCCGCCTCTCTCCCACGGCTGCCAGGGGCTACTGCTCGGCTGCTTTGCTGCTCTCCCAGGAGCTGTGCTGCCAGCCGGAGCCCGCTCCACGCTGGGGAGGGGGATGTGATGCCACGGCCTGTGCAGGATGCTCGGGGGGAGAGGAGGCTCCGTGGGGCTGGAAATGGCTGATGCAGCATGTCCTGTTTCACTTCGTGCCCATCAGTACAATGCCTACTCGCTGCGCAGGGTGATGCTGTCCCGGGGAAAGCGCCGTTTCGGGGGGGCTGCCCTGTGCAGGGGGGTGGCATGGGGCACTGCAGTGGAGTGGGAAGGAGCAGAGGGCAGCCAGGGGGCAGCCCCACTCCTCCCGGGGTTTTGCTGGGCTCTGTGCCTGCTCTACACCAGCTGCCTGAGTTTGCCGGGGAGAAGTGCGGTTCAGCGGGGCTGGGAGCAGGGAGCTCCGGTGCTGGACAGTCCTGCACGTGGCTCGGCCACACTGGCTCCAGCCCTGGGGTCCTCCTGGAGGATTCTACACAGCTTTGGCTTGCAGGGGAGGCAGCGAGCCCAGCACTGTGCCAGGCAGCGGCACGGCATGGCAATGGGATTTAGTGTGTGCTGAGCCACACTGCAAGGCTGGCAGGGCAGAGCTCAGGCGGATGGGGCTGGGTACAAGCTTCCCGCAGCGTGGACATGGTGTGTGGCGTGCGCCGTGCTGCGTGGCAGTGGAGGGTGACTGCCAGGACAGTCACCGGGACCTGGTTTCTCAGTGGGTGGCCATACAGGACCAGCTGGCCTGCCTGCCTCAGCTGCTTACGGGTCTGCCCTGGGGTTGCCTGGGCAGCCGGGCTCCGGTGTGCCGGCACTGTGCACTGGAGCAGGCTTCAGGCATGAGGATGGTTAGTGCCGGCCGACCCGCAGCCCCTGGCCCAAGGAGGGGGAATCTGGGGCTCCTGCAGCCTTCACCCCCCTGTCCCCAGCTCAGCCCTCCAGCCCGGCCTTTGAGGCATCAGGGACTGTCAGCAGAAAGGGGTGTCCCCATCACCTCTCACTTGACTGGAGCAAAGGGGTGAAGCTGGGGTAGCAGAGGCTGCAGGGCATGGGCGTGGGGAGGGATGGGGGAAGATGTGACCTCTCTCTGCCGCATACCATATCCCATAGCCTTGCCAGGCAGCAGCGGAACCTGTCGAGGCATCAAATCGTTTGCAGCTGGAGCCTCCTACTCCCATTCCCTGAGCCGAATCAGTCCCTTGTGCCTCCTCCTGGGAACGACTAAAACACAGCATGAGCTGCTTGGCAGGCAGGGTGAGTCCCAGCTGTGATGTGAGGGCTTGGGCGCTCCCATGCATCCCAGCTGTGGCCCCAGTGCAGGGGCACCCGGGCTGCCCTGCACCCAGCTGTCATGTGGTGGGGAGCTCCAGGCTTCATCGGTCCCAGTCCTGAGTCCCCATGTGTGCCTTTATGTTCGGAAAGCTCTTGTACCCCCGCTGCAGTGGGCGGATATGTGAGTCACAGCACGTCCCAGCAGTGATGGAGGGCTCCCAAACTGCAGCACATCCCAGTGGGGCAAATGGCCTGGGGTCCCAGGGCGCCCAGCCCACGGTGAGCAGCCCCTGGAGCAGAGGTCACATCCCCAGGGATGCCGGAGAAGGGAAGGAGCTTATCCTGCAGCCGTGCTTGCAGGAGTGCTGGAGTCCTTCCTTTCCTATGGGCACAAGGTGGACTTCATCCAGAGGCTGGAAGTTTTACAGCACGAGGGTGGCCAAGCTGTGGGGCCGCTGCCGGCCAGCTGCCTGCTCCAGAGCAGGAGCAGCGCTGAGGCTGGAGCGTGTCGCCTCGCGCTGCTGCTTGCAGCCTGTGTTCACATGATAAATAACTCGTGCGGATCCTTTAAGTAAAAGCTGCAAGTGGTAAATGATCTTCCCCTATTTAACGTCACAAATCCACATTCTTTATGGGATAGCAAATTAAGAAACTATGGGGGAAAAAAATCCCCAGCGTAAGCATCTTCCATGTAATAAAGCCCGGCTGGGCTGTAAATCTCCCCACGTGGCAGGGACAGCCCTGAGCTGCAGCAAGGCTCCCCTGCAGCCCTGCTGACAAATGTGCCCCCTGTGTCGGCTGCCGGAGGGCCATGCCGGAGCCTCTTCTGACCCCCCCCGAGCCATGCTGTTCTCCACAGCCTCCCAATCCCCGCTGTGCCTCGGGGTGCGGGGCTGGGCTGCCCCTGCCTGCTGCCCACTGCCTGCTGGCACGCTGTCCGGCGCCTTGGGGAGGGCGGTGGGTGCGGAGCCCTGCCGGCTGGGCGAGCGCAGCTGCGGTGCCGAGGGTGCGAAGCGTGCAGCACTGGCGCGGGAAATCAATAGCGCTCTTTACGTGCCATTAAGCGGGAGGTTGGGAAGCGTCCCCACGGGGCTGGGGCTCAGCTGCGGCAGGTGGCTCACGCCCACCCTCACCCCCATGCCTGGCACCCCAGCACGGCCACAGCCCGAGGCCAGTGCTGGCCATGTCAGGGGGCACTGTGAGAAGGGAGAGCCCTCCCAGCAGTGCTTTGGGGACAGAGGGGACGGGCAGCTGGGGTGGGCAGGGATCTGGGAGCCGTGGGAGGAGGTGTGTGGAGATGGTCCCCCCTGGCTGGCAGCAACATCCCGCCTGCTCGCCAGCAGCGGCTGCAGCAGGAGGCTCCGCTCATGGCCGGGCGGGAGCCCGGTGCCTTTCTCAAAATCACATCCCCTGTCAAAAGCCTTTTGTTTCTGATCTGTGGCTGCCAAAGCCAGTCCTGCCAGGGCTGGAGGTTGGGGGGGAGCGGGGAGGTTGCTGAGAGCTGGCAGCGCCTCTCGGAGCTGGCACTGGTCCCGGCTCTCCAGGCAGGGCCTCCCGCCTGCCCGGGATGTGGACGGTGCAGGGGCTCTCCCGGGCACTCCATGCAGACCCTGGGGGGGGAAGCCCCTGTGCCGAGACAGGGAGAACATCCTCAGCTGCACCCCACATGCACCCCAAGAGATCCTGGCTGGGGGGGGAGTGGGCAGGGGGCAGCAAGCTGTCGCCCCTGCCTCCTCCTGGCAAGGCTCTGCCACCATCCCTCCTGTAACCCGCGCTGCTCCCAACGCGGGGACTCTCTCTGACCTTTCTGCCAGAACCGTACTTAATAAATGTCACATTTTCAGCCTATTTTTACACTGGGTAAAAGCTGGACTCATTGCTCCTCACCTGCCCTGCCCCGCCTGATGCCTGCTCAGCCCCTGGCGTTCGCCCATCCCGTTTTCCATCTCCCCCTGTGCAGGGCTGAGTGTGCCCCAGGGCACAGGGGGCTCACTGGGTACCCCTCAGCTGCTCACTGGGCTCCAGGCAGTGCAGCACCTGCCCTGGTCAGGGCACAGAGGGGCTCTGGGGCCAGGCAGTGCCGTAAGAGTCCCAACGCAGTGTCATCCCCACTGGAGGGTGGCATGGCTGTGGCTGTGGTGGGTGTCCTGCTGCCCATGGCAGGGGCCGGCTGGGCTGAGGCTGGCAGTGTTGGTGCCCAGGACAGCCCGGAGTATCCCTCGCCAATCCCATGCCTGTGAGCTGCTTGGCTGAGCCCAGCTGTGCCCATCTGGGTCACCGTGCTCTGCTCACTGGATCCATGTCCTGCAGCCCCAGCCCAGTGCCCGAGACACCTCCCCGGGGGCTCACAGCCTGGCTGGAGCCCCCAGTCCTTGCAGCCCCGCCGCCATGCTTGTGCATCCCCAGGTCTGTGTCCCAGGTGGTGCAGACACGCCGCGGGTTGGTTGCGCTCCTGTCCGGAGTGGCGGCAGCGGCAGCTCCGGCACTGTTACACATGAGCCGCTTGGGCATGGCTTGAGGCGCTGCTTGTGCCAGAAAACGGGGGACTTTAATGCAATTCATTGCCATTTAATTTTACACAATTCATGCTGCTTAATCCACTGAGAAATGCTAATTTATACAATTCACGTCTAAAAATAAATGTCAGTCCAGCATCTCCCAGCAGTGGGTAGCTGCTCCCACCAGCCCCTGCCAGAGCTTTGTGTGGGGACCCCAGCCCAGAGCCCACCCCGCTCCCAGCCAGCCGGGCTGCTGCTGTTCGTCCCGCGGTGCCTGGGCTGCGGCAGCATGTGGGTGGATATGGGGATGATGAGGATTTGGGGTACTGAGGTGGGACAGCGAGGGGCTGGCTAAGGGTGTTACCACAAAGCCCCTCAGCACGGTGGGTCTTGGGGCAGTGTGGCAAGGGGACACCGGGTGTCCCGGTGATCCGGCTGTCTTTTGGATGGCTGGGGAGGTGTAAGGGGCATGGGGCTCCCAAGGTGTCTTTGGGACCCCTGCTCCCCCGTGGTTTCCCCCAGGAAAGACAGGCTCAGCCCCACATGCAGCTGTACCCCAGGCTGCAGCTGGGGGTGCACGGGGCAAGCAGGGGGGCCCCAGTGCAAAGGGCTGGCATGGGGCCACCTGGGCTGCACGTGAGGGATCTGGCCGCGGGTTGGGGCAGCCTCTGCCTGGCTGGCAGGTATTAATTGGTTGCAAAGCACCATTAATGAATGCCGGAGCGGAGGGAAGGGTGCACCCCGCCTGCCTGGGGAGTGGGGATGCATCATTAGGTCCCTAAGGAGGCTGCTCTGCAGGGGAGAGGGAGGGGGTTGGATCCTGCAGGGAAGTGCACCCGTGGCTGGGAAGAGCCTGTGCTCAGCTCCCCAGACCCCCTGGCTCTTGCCCCAGAACATCTCCATACCCTGCTGCCCTCCTCCCCAACCTCACCAGCCCTTACAGCTCTCCCCCATCGCCCCCCCTCTCCCACCCTTTTGCTGGGCAGACCCCCATGCCACCCCCATTTGGGCGGGGTGGCACAGGCACCAGCAGCAACACCAGGGAGGGGTGCTGGAGCAGTGAGGTGGGCAGCGAGGGCCATGGCTGTGGGTGCTGGCTCTCCGCGGGTGGGGGCCGAGGCGGGTAGCAGGGGGGTGCGGAGGCGACACGGCGGGGGAGCGGAGATGCTGGAAGAGCCGGCGGCTTTCCCACCGTCTCCCTGATTGAGATCGGATCACTGTGAGCATAAAAAAGCTCTCTTCATAATTATATTTAATGAATTGACTTTAAAAGCTCTTACGCTCTTATCTGGGTAATTTAATATCACACACTTAATAAGCCTGTCTCCGATACAGGGGGGAGCCAGCGGCCAGGACGCCCGCGCCTGGTGTGGCTCCCTGGGGACACGGGACGTGCCACGAGGCTGGTCCCATGTGCCGGGCTGGGCGGATCAAGGGCACTGTCGTCCCCTGGTGCCAGGGCACCCGTGGGGGTCTGTGGGGCAGTGCCCCCCCAGTGCTGCTGGCTGCAGAGCGGGGTGGGCACCTTGGGCGCCTGTGGGATGGATGGGGCCAGGGCACCCATGTGGGCTTGGACCCAGGAGCAGGTGCTTGCTGGTGCATGGGGCCACAGGGCTGTGGGGCCATGGGGCGGTGGGGACACAGGACTTATGGGGCTGATGGGGTGCAGGGTGACTGGCTGGGGGATGGGGGGAGTTCATGGGGTGCAGCGTGTCTGGCTGGACATGGGGGCTCTGGGCATGGGACAGGGCTGGCTGGGGTGCAGGTGCCCTGTGCCGGCAGCATGGTTGGATGCCACATGGCACCGTGGCTGGCAGGGCATTGCTGTGACCCTGTCCTTGGTGCCAGTGTCACCTGTGGCAGGGGTCCCACGGCCAGGCAGCACTGGGGGCAGCCATGGGGCAGAGTGCACTGCAGGTCCCAGTGCCACAATGCTGTTGGCTCCCTGTGTCCCTCTGGCTCCGGCCACCTGCCCACCTGCGGTAGCTGGCTGGGGTGGCACGGGGGTAAACGAAGGCTTGTCACCATGGTCTCTGCAGCTCTGCCCCCTTGACTCCCACGCTGCCAGCCGGGGTGCCAGCTGCCTCCCTGCAGGCAGGCATTGTTGCAGCCCCGGCAGGAGTCCCCAGCCCCTCTGTGACCCATTGGTGCATGCATGTGGGCACCTGCAGCAAGCCGGAGGGGCAGGATCTGCCATATGGAGCCTGGGGGCCCCGGGGACCGTGGGAGCCTGTGCATGGGCTGGGGCTGGGACCTGTGCCCCTGGCCGTGGGGGCATCCCCCGGCATCCCCCACACCAGATGCTCGCTGGGCAGCGGGGTGGAAAGCCACTGGCCAGGCTCGTGTCCCCTGCAAGTCAGAGCTGGAGCTGCTGGGAGCCAGCCAGTCCCCCCAGCCTGGCACCAAGTGCCCAGTCATCCGGCACCCTCAGGTCCCTGATTCCCAAGTGATGGAGGATGGAGCGGCACCTCCCAGCATCCCTGCCTGCGCTACCCCAGGTCCCGTGGCAGGGACAGGGAGGGTGACACGGGCAGGGTGCGTGGCGCTGGCCCGCAGCCTGCCATCCCCAGGCGCTGGGGTGCTTGGCAGTGCCAGCTGCTGTGCCAGCGCTCAGTGCCAAGGCCGGGCGGGCTGGAGGGAGGCGCGTGCCAAGGCGGCGGGGCGGGGGGATGAGGACACAGCTGCCACCTGGCCCTGCGGGGGGGGCGGGGGGGCAGCCCCGG
>NW_008794888.1:3875672-3876954 GCF_000699145.1 Aptenodytes forsteri | reverse complement strand
GCCACGCCACCTGGCCCTGCGGGGGGGGGGGCAGCCGTGCCGGGTCTCCCTCCGTGGGGGAGCGGCTGGGGCAGGAGGTGTAGGGGAGGACCAGGTAAGTGACGCAAATGGTTTGAAGCCCATAAAGAGAGAAGGTTTTATGTAAGACAACTATATAAAGCTCTGCTGTTCTGCCATTGATGAGATATAGGCCTTTATTTATAGAAGGCAATGTTTGCGGTGCGAGCACTGAAAGCCAGCCAGGGACCCGCAGATAGGGCGTCGAGTCATTTCACATGCAGTTGCCGTCAACACTGTTCACACACTAAAGAAAAAAATTAGCAAGTTTGCAGCCAGTCAGGTGGAAAAAACAATAATTGTCAAAAACCGTATTTCCCCCTTTTTCCAATAACAAATAGCTGAAACGCTGCTGGGGAGGCTTGGGCTTGCTCCGGGAAAGGACAGGCTGAGGTTCCAGCCAGGCTGGGGGATGGAGCGGGCCGGGGGAGGCAGCCGGTGGCGGGAGGAGAGCCCAGGCAGGGGATGCAGGGGTTGCTGACAGCACCCAGGTGGCTGGCAGGGGGTGGATGCCCCTGCCTGGGCATTTATATGTTCGGGACTGGTATAACAGTGCCTGCAGGCAGGGACGATGGTGGAGGGGGGGCAAACACCAGGATATGGCTGAAAGTGCTCGCTGCATGGGGGGGCTGTGGACCAAGCCCCACTGGGTTTTCCTGCCTGGCCTGGCATTGCCTCTTCCCGCCTGCGCACACAGGGATGCTCTGAGGATATTTCTTTGCCAGATGTGTCTGGGTTTTTACTGGAGAGCAAGCAGTGAGTCCCTGTGGTCAGAGCGCCCTGCCAAATTTTGTTTCATGCACGAAAGGAGGAAAAACTTCTCATGATTAATTGTGCAATAGGGGAGAACATGCATCTCTCTAACCTGCTCCTTGCCGGTCGCTGGCCTTTTCTCCCAGGCGCTGCCCCGACATGCAGCCAGGGAGGAGGCAGTGAGCTCGTCCCCAGGGCACGCTCCCTGCATGGGCTGCACGTCGAGGATGCAAGGGCAGGAGGGTGCCAACAGCTCTGCCACATCCTAACTCTGCAAGGGCCGTGAAGGGGAGGAAAGCCAGCCAGGGCTTCACAGCGGGAGAGCAGAGTCAGGCTCGTGCTTGAGCAGCTTCCCTGCAGCTCCCCGCGCGGTTCTGCGGGCGGCTGTGCCCTGCTTACGCTGCAAAACCTTCCCTCTGTGCTCTGAGCCATGCCCCGGTGTGCTGCGCCAGCAGCAGTTGCAGGCAGGGCC
>NW_008794888.1:3872467-3875567 GCF_000699145.1 Aptenodytes forsteri | reverse complement strand
GGGGGCCCGGCGGGCCCTGTCTGCCCGCGGCTGCATCGCTGTGCCGGCAGCAAGCGGGAGGTGAGGATGGCCCTGCCACTGAGCCAGGGCATATGGCACTGTGCAGTCTTGGGTGGGGGGGCTGGACCTGCACCCTGACCTGCTGGGACACGGGGCTCACGCATGTGCCTGCCCTGTCCCCTGGAGACATCGCTGCCTGCACGGCCGGTCCTCCCCAGCCACCCTCGCACAGGTAAGGAGGGCCCCTCGGCAGATGCACCCCCAGCTTGCCATGCCCCTCTCTGGGCGCAGATGCAAGCCAGAGCATGCTTTGCACCTGAACCGCTGTTAAGCGCTGCCTAAGCTCGGCTGGACTCAACAGGTTTTCTTCCAGCAGAACAAAAGGTTCCCTCCTGGTTGCGGCACTGGGAAGGCCAGCACAGGGGGAGGAGGGGAGGCAGGAAAGCCAGAGGCTGGGAGGACCTGCGGGTCCTGTGTCCCAGTGGCATGGGCGTTGGGGACCCCTCTTTGTGTCGGGGAGCTCAGCTGGGCTGGAGAGCCAGGTTGGTCCCTGCCCACGGTGGCTGGGGCTGGGGGGACCCCCTAGCCTGCTGCCGGCCGCCAGCCCCTGGGATGTGCAGGGTGGGAGGGGAGAGGAGGCACATGCCTGGTCAGAGCAGAGCCCCTGGTTAATCACTAACTGCTGGCCCTCCAGCCAGCAGCTCATTAGCAGTTTAATTCCTGGTGCCCAGTGCACTGGAGGGCCGCGTGGCTCTGATTGAGATGGCTGCGTTCGTCTGGGCAGCTGCAATCAGGCTGTGGCCCCCCTGCCCCGGTCACAGGCACAATTAGTGGCCATGTCTGCCGTGCCCCCGGGGTGGGCTGGGCAGCGGGTGCTTGCAGGTACTGTGGGTGATGCAAGTGCTGCAAGTGCTGCGGGTGCAGCAGGTACTGTGGGAGATGCAGGCACTGTGCATGCTGCGGTCAGGCATGGGTGAGGCACATTGGTGACAGTGGCTGCAGAGGGCTGGCGGGCAGCCCCGGGGGCAGGAGACCTGTGTTTCCTCCTGTATCCAGCTGTACCCCAGCTGTGCCCAGAGCGTTGCAGTCCCCACAGTGTCATGGGGCCAGGGGCAGCTGTCAGCGGTGTCAGTGGCTGTGACAAGGTGCTGCACTTGGCTGCACAGAGATATCTCACCAGTCTGTCATCCCTGGGGGGCAGTGGCACCCCGCACATCCCCTTGCTGTCCCGTCTCTCCGCCACCTGCACCTGCACCCACAGGGCAGCGAAGCGAGGGCTGCGGGTGGCACCCATGTCCCTGCCTGCACCCTGGTGTCCCTGCCACCACCCCAGGCTCTTTCCTGCCCTGGCTCTTCTTCCTCCCGGGCTGGGGCAAGGATGGGCTGGGGGTGCTCACCTGAGCCAGGGGAGCAGGGCAGGAGCAGGAGGGAGCTGGGTGCCCCAGGAGAGCAGGGACCGGCTGTGGATGCTGCCCATGGACCTCATACCCCATCCTGGGCATGCAGAGGTGGGCACTGCCGTGCCTCGCAGCTGCAGGGGGTGTTTGCAGCTTGGCTGCCCCCCTTTGCCCTCCAAACCCTGCTGTGCCCTTCACTCCCGAGCTGCCATCCCTGCAATTTCTTCGCAGCCCGAGGAGGGAGGGAGGGACCGCGTGGCAGAGGGAAGCGTCTCCATCTATCTTCAACACTCCAGCGGCTGGAGCAGGGCAGGGCGGGGGCCTGCGGGTGTCCCCGCTGCAGGGTGTGGTGGGGTGAGGAGGGATGGGGTGCACATGGGGGCAAGCTGGGACTGTGACCCCCATGGAGGAGGCAGGGCCGGCACTGCATCTGCTGCTGCTACCCCCAGGAAGGGCACGGAGCAGCCCGCCTTCCCGGCAGCGCGGGACTGAGGGCACTATGCAAATCCAGCCGAGATAAATGCAAGTATTAATTACGTCCCGGCAGCTCAGCTCCTGTCCGGCCAGGCAGGGTGCTGGGTGCTGCAGCTACTCACGCAGAAGAGACGCGTTTGCACTGGCAGTGTGTCCCCTACGCATATCCCCTGGGTCCCCAGCCTGCTCCTGCCACCCCATTGTGCACCATGCTGTGCAATGCCAGGCCAGCCCTGCTCTCCCAGCCCCGTGGCACTGCCCGGCCTGAAGGGCAAAGCCATCACTGAGCGGGGAGGCAAACAGTCTGAGGCAGAAGCAGCACGAGCGCCGTCAAGCAGCCTGGCGTGCCCGGCTCTGAGGTCCTGCTAATCAGAGAGTGTCTGCAATTATATGTGCTAGTTATGGGCAGAGGTTCACAGCAATTCCTGCCCTGCCAGCACGGTGCTGGTCGCACCAGGGCGCATTGCTCCTGTGCAAGGACAGAGGCAGATAACCAGGGCTGCTCAGCCAGCTTTCCCTGCCCAGGCATGGTGTATCACAGCCAGGCCCCCTGTCCAGCCCCATCCCATCCCCATCCCCAATCCCCATCCCCATCCCCATCCCATCCCATCCCATCCCATCCCATCCCATCCCCTCCCCATCCCATCTCAATCTCCATCCCATCCCGTACTGGACATGGGTCCAGCGTGTGCGGTGCTGTCCTCAAAGCCCCTGCACGTGTGGCTGTGACAGCCACTCCGTCCCCGAGCGCCTGGCTGATCACATCTCAGTGGAGTTGCTTTTCAGAGGGAGTTTTTCTGGCTCTGACCCCCCTGCGCTGCTGCTGCTCTGACATCCTGTTTCCTTATCGCCTGACATGACCTTAATTAACTCCCCGGGCTGATAACGCTCTGGGCTTCTCCTCCAGGAGCTGTATCTTGGCATCACGTCCTGCCTCACCCACTCAGGGACTGCTGCAGAGACTGCACAGGCAGCCTGGAGCAAGGGTGAGAGGGGGCTGCGTGGTGCAGGCAGGGCAGGGCAGTGATAGCTGGGGACACTGGGATGACATGGAGTGGATGGGGCAGTACTGGAGGGGGTGGGTTGGTGCTGCATTGAGGGTTGCAGGGGAGATGCTGACCGAGTGGAGATGGCTGTCCTGGTGCAGAGGTGGGGGTGAGGGCGGGAGGGGGGGCTGTGCTGATGCCCAGGGCAGGCTGGCGCTGGCAGCGGTGCCCGTGGCAGGAACA
>NW_008794888.1:3870268-3872393 GCF_000699145.1 Aptenodytes forsteri | reverse complement strand
TGGCAGGAACATCCATCCTGGCAGGCAGGGGTGTGGAAGGGTCCTGGCTCCCCTCCGTGCTGCTGCAGGCAGGGTACAGGGGCTGCTCAGCTGGTCGGGGCTGGGAGCTGGGGCAGGGGCCTCGGGGGGCTGAGCTGTCAGGGCCCCGCCGCCTCGGGGGGCTGCCAGCCCGCCCGGCCACCCCTCTGCTGCCAGCCTGGGCGGATTGAAATGCTGGCACCGATGACTTTTGTAGCCACTTTATCTCCCGCAGTCGGTAAATATTGGTGGAGGGGAGATGATTCAATAGCAAGGTTCGCAGATGAGAATCTCGGTGTGTGATACCGCTAGCTCCATGCCGTGCAGCAGCCTGGCTGCCTCCGCTGCAGCTGCTGCTCGCCGGGGCCGAGCCTGGCATGGGCACAGCCTGGGACCAGTGGAGCTGCTCCCAGCACCTTCTCCCCACAGACTGATTCCCAGCAAGGCACTGGTCTGAGCTTCACTGTGTTGCAGCTCACGTCTCATCCTCCAGCACAGGCAGCTCGGGCCCTGGAGCAGGGTCCCTGCTCGTGGCTTCTGCCACTCAAATGCCACCAGACCTGCAGGCAGCTCTGCCCTGGCAGCATCTGGGGTGATGCCGTGAGCCCTGCAAAAAGCAAAGCGTGCAAAATGCTCTCAGCCAGTCTCCTCGTGGCTTGCAGCCGCACAACCCTCCTCCCCACAGCTCCGAGTCCCCAAAACATTAGTCCTGCCTGTCTCAGGCGCTCAGCTCCTGTCCCCAGGCCCCCAGCCTGGGCAGCAGGTAGGACAGGAGGCCGGTTGTTTCTGGGGCATCTGTGGGCAGGGTGCAGCTTGTCCCCTCTGCTAATCCTGCCTGCAGACACAGTGGGAATTGCATTTTCCTGAAGCTGGGCATGCCGTGGAGACCACGGGCATTATGGAAAGTGTGTACAGTTACTGCTGCTCACAGCATGTGGTGTATGGGCTGCTGCAGGCAGCACATGGTCCTGGGAACGCGGCGCTGGCTCCGAGCACGGGGAAGGGGAGATGATCTGAAGGACAGAGGTGGGAGCTGCCAGTGCTGCTCCCCAGTATGTGGGAGGTAAAGGGGGCATGAGGAGGGGGAAGGAGTCCCCCAGCTGCAGGGGCAGGTTGTCCCATCCCATCCCTGCCAAGATATGTCTCTGCTCCCACAGCAAGCCCTGGGAGCTGGGAGGAGCCGGGGGGGACTGGGGTGCTCCTGCAGACTCTGAGGACCAGCACAAGCGCAATGTGGCCCCAGCATCCAAGAGGGACAGACACCCCAGGAGTCCTGAGCTCCCCCAGCCCATCACCATGTGCATGGCGAGCAGAGGATGGGGATACGGGGATACGGGCTGCAGGGTTGTCCCTGGTGCCTGCACCTCATCCCCTGCCCGGCAGCCCCAAGGAGGGAGCCCCCACCAGTGCCGGGGCGCAGGGGCTCTGTCAATCAGCCCCTCCGCCCGGGAACACGCGGGCTGGGGAAAGCCAACCCCTATCATGTTTGTTCCATTGATTTAGCGCCGCGGAGAGGGTTTAATCAGCCTTTAGCCTGCACGCTCCAGCATTAAGAACAAATCCATTAGCCACGAGATAACCACAAAGGGTTGCACGGAGGCTCGATGAGGTCCCAGCGCCTTCAAGATGTAAATTGGCAATCAAAGATCAAAGCCGCGCAGCTCCCTAATCTCTACTAAAAGGGCTCAGCTATTAACGAGCCCTTTCCCACTGGGCTGTGATCACCCCACTTCACTCGGGCTCCCGATGTGCTGGTGGGTTACACCATCACCCCGAATGGCCCCCCGGCCCCCACAGCCCCCCAGGCTGGCCCTGGGGAGGAGGGTGCAGCCAGGGCTCGGGCTGTTTGTCTGCGTGTTGTTTCCTTTGGTTCTGACATGCTGGGGTCAAATTCATGTTGGCAGAGAGAGTGGAGCCCCCAGCATCATCAGGGGTCAGCGGCTGGAGGGGAGGAGAAGGGGAAGAGGTGGGAGCCGGGATGGAGCAGGGTCGTGGGGGAGCTGTGCAGGGCTTATGCGGTGACTTTGGGGACAGGGGGATGCTGGCAGGCAGCTCCCCCTCCCACTGCTCAGGGATTTAGCCTGGTTCAGGCCTTGCCTGGCCGCAC
>NW_008794888.1:3869835-3870245 GCF_000699145.1 Aptenodytes forsteri | reverse complement strand
GGGATGGGATGCTGGCAGGCAGCTCCCCACTGCTCACTGCTCAGGGATTTAGCCTGGTTCAGGCCCTGCCTGGCCGCACCAGGTGGCTCAGGGCAATCCCTGCTGGCCCCAGGGAAATCAGTGCTGGGGACCGTGGCGGGGGGGCAGGCGGCAGGGCGTGGGTGAGGGACCAGGACAGAGCAGGGTGCCTTGGGGCCAAATTCCCCTTTTTGTGGTATTCCTGCCCACCCCATGTCACCCTGGGGCAGGGCATGCATGAGGCCCCGGCTCCCATAGCTGCCCTCCTGGCTTCCGTGCGATGCTGGGGTCAGGCTGCAGGTTGGGGGGGCTTCCCTCTGCTCCCTGCCCGGGCCATCCTGCCTGCAGTGGCTCCACGCACGGCCGCCCCGGCAGCCGCGAGGCCCACCCCC
>NW_008794888.1:3857129-3869792 GCF_000699145.1 Aptenodytes forsteri | reverse complement strand
ATCAGTGCTGGGGGCCGTGGCGGGGGGGCAGGCGGCAGGGCGTGGGTGAGGGACCAGGACAGAGCAGGGTGCCTTGGGGCCAAATTCCCCTTTTTGTGGTATTCCTGCCCACCCCATGTCACCCTGGGGCAGGGCATGCATGAGGCCCCGGCTCCCATAGCTGCCCTCCTGGCTTCCGTGCGATGCTGGGGTCAGGCTGCAGGTTGGGGGGGCTTCCCTCTGCTCCCTGCCCGGGCCATCCTGCCTGCAGTGGCTCCACGCACGGCCGCCCCGGCAGCCCCGCGAGTCCCACACCATACAGGACAGCCGTGAAGCCGCCGAGCTGTGACAGGAGCTGTGCTGCCAGCACTTCAGCAAATCTCTGGCAGCACAGATGTGTGCTCTGCTCAGCCTGGTCCAGCTCGGGGTCCAGCAGCCCCCCGCATCCCGCTGCAATAGTGAGAGGCTGGGTGAGGTACCCTGGGACAGGTTGGCAGGGGACCCATCAGCCCTGGCAGCGGGGAGCAGAGGGATGTGCCCAGCTCTCCTCCTGTCCAGGGATCCACTCTGCCAGCTGCCACTCAGCGAGGTGCCGCTCGTGCTCTTGCCACCTTGCAAGAGGAGCAGGCAGTGAGGCGCTGGCAGCACTTCAGCCAGGGTGACAATAAATCATATCAGTGTAAACCCATCCGTAGGCAGCAGGATAACCCCCGTGACAAGCCCCCAGACAACATCTGCACCATGTCAGTGCTGTGGATTTACAGATAAATGCCATGGCTGGAGGGACAGTGTCTGTGCCAGCACCTGCCGGCTCCCAGGAGGCGGCCCCCCTCCTGCCCACCCCTGCCCTGCAGCTGCAGGAGCTGCCAGGGCCAGGCTGGGGGTGACCCAGCGACATTGGCTGTGGTGTGCCCAGTGGGATGAGCAGACGGAGCAGAGTTGGTCTGGCACCCATCAGGGGAGCACCTCGATAGGTGAGGATGGAGGGACGGGGACATGCAGGGTGAGGTGGCATTGCCCTGCCTGCTGTCCTGGCCCTGCTGTGTCCTACATGCACCATCCCGAGGAGCCCTGCATCCTCCATCCACCCATGGGGGCACGGGCATTGCATAGGCTGGACCACCAGAGCACATGTGCGGGGGCAAAGACCAGGAAATGTGTGTGTGCATGTGTGACGCTGGCAGCGTGTCCCCGAGGCTGTGTGACAGTGCCAGGCGTGAGCAGCACCATGTATGAGACAGCACGCTCCGTGGGTGCAGCCTGTGTGCACATCCCTGTGTGCGTGTGTGTCCCTGTGCAGCCACCCCGCTCCGGCTGGGCAGCGGGGGGGATGCATGTGTGCCAGGCGTGGGGTGCCGGCATGTGCCCGCCAGCGCAGCGGGCCTGGCGGAGGCTGCGGAGCGAGGCGGGCTGGCAGCAGCCGCTGCCCCAGGCCAGCGCTCCCCGGCTCAGCTCTTACATCTCCTGGCGGCGCGGCCCGCGCAGCCGTGGGAGCAGTAATGAGATGGAGCAGCAGAAGGACGGCGAGATAAGGCTGCCTGCGCTGCCCCAGCAGATTAAACGCTGGGATTAAGCAGGCGGTGCCAGCTCTGCTGCCTTTTTATCTCGCTGCTTCTCCCCTCTTATTCTCCCGCAGTCGATAGTGAACGGTCTCTGAGCTGTCAGCAAAGGAAATTGCTTGTTAACCCTTCGGGGACGGGCGGCGCAGCTCTCCCTGCACGGTTGCTTTCAAAGAGAAGCGGTCCCCAGGGACGGTGCTGCCTGGAGAGCTCTGCCTGTGCCGGGCAGGAGAGCAGCGGGGACTGCAGTGCTGCGCGCTGCCTCCCCGCAGTGCCCCGGCACGCGAAGGGGAGCGAGGCAGGGCCGGTGTCACCCAGGATCCGCTGCTGTCTCTCAGCCAAAAACCACCAGCATTCAACCCGCATCGTGCAGAGGCACTGATGTACTTGCAGGGCAGGGGACATCCTGCGGCACTGGGGTCCCTGCGGGGTGACAGCAGCCAGAGAGCAGAGGCTGTCTGAGCTCCACAAAGGAGCCCCGGGAACCCTGCGTACCCCACTTTCAGGTATCTTTGATGTTCCCTGCTTTCTCCAGCCTGCAGGATGGATGGACTCAGCGCTACATCTCTGCGTGAAACCACAGGGCTGGGGATCCTTCCCTGGTCCTGGGGCCAAGTGGCACAGAGCGGCTGTGTCTTCACAGCACCACGCATGGCACTGGGTCTCCTCCAGCTGCCAAGAGGAGCCCGCTACCCAAAACCATAATTATTGCTCTGTGTGTGTGTGTGCATGTTTTGTTGGGTTTGCAGCAGCGAGGCTGGGCTGCAGCCCATCCCAGTGCTTATCCATAGCGTGCTGTGCTGCATGCCCAGGGGCAGCGTGCCGGGCGCAGGGGGTGTCTGAGGATGGGAAGCCGGCTGGAGAGCACTGGAGGGATGCACAGAGCAATGGCAGGACTGCTGCTTGGCACAGTCCAAACCTGGGCCAAGGAGCATGTTAGCAGCTCAGCGAGCTTGCTCTGACATGTTTGGGGTTGCAGCTTTCGTCCACCTTTCCCATGGGGACCCTGAGCCCCTCCTGGCTCTGCCCCATGGCTTTCCTCATCTTCCTCTGGGGGGAAGCAGGAGGCAGAAAAGTGGGGCAGAAACTTCCTGCAACCCCAGCACCTGACCCTCGTGCTACCAGAGTAGGCAGGCAGCATGCTCAGCATCTCAGAGAGGCTTGCTGGCTGCCGACATGCTGAAGTGGGCTTCCCTGGCTCGTGCTCCCCTGCCTCTCTGCACCCCTGCCCTGTGCTGCAGCATGCCTCCCTGCTCTGCCAGCAGCCCCGGCACTTCATCTTTTGCAATTCCCTTGGTGTTGGCTCCTTCACCTACCCAGGTGACCCTTTTGGTGGATGCTTTAAAGTGCATAGTGCAAGCAAACCGTATGAAAGCACAAGCTACCAGGAGATCTGCAGGGAGCAGGTTAGCCCCAGCCAGGGCAGTGGTCCCGACCTGGGTGGGATGCTGCCCCATGGCCGCTGTGGGATGGAAAGGGCAGAGTCATGCGTCTGCGTGGGCCAGGGACCTCACCGGAGCAGTGTGCAAGCCCTGGGCAGGCGAGGCTGAGGAAGCTGCCAGGGAGCTGGAGCAGATGCTGTGCCAGGCAGCCGGGCTGTGCAGGCGAGCAGAGCCTGAATCAAGAGAGGAAACCGGGAGTGATTGGCACGTGCGGGCTGGCAGGCTGGAGGCTGCGAGGAGATGGGATTGCTGTTTATAAATACATCAAGGGAGTAAACACAAGGGAGGGAAGAGAGCTATTTAAGCTAAGGGACAATGCTGGCATGAGAACAAATGGTACAAACTGACCATGAATACATTTAGGTTGGAAATGAGGAGCTGAGTGAGATTCTGGGACGAATTCACCCCAGGAGCAGTGGGAGGGGAAAGCACAACTTTGCGATGGCACTTGCTTTGCTATCAGAGGCAGCTGTGTGCTGCCGCGCCTGCGCAGCGGGGCCAAGAGGTGAGGACGTGGGGTCCTCAGCCCCTCACATCCGTGTCACAGCCACCCTGGCTCCGTGTGGCACTGGCGGTATGGCCCCCTCTGGCTCCTGGCTTGGCCGGTGCAGGACTCGTGGGGCGATGGCTTGCAGGGAGAGCTCCTTCCCTGACACACGAGTTTGGGTGTGCTGTCACGGATGCTGCTCCTGAAAGCAGGATGGTGCCAATGTCCCCTTGCCTTACTGATGTCACTGGCAGCGCTGGGGCAGATGCGCTGGGAAGGTGTCCTGGCCTGTGCGCACGGTGCATCCCTCTGCCATGCATCGCATCCCTGTGCTCCTGACCTGCCAGGAACAGGGAGCCCTGGTCCAGATCTTGCCCACTCCCGGGGGGCACTGTGCTGCACACTGGCCCCAATGCAGCAGCCTGGCGGTGACCTGCTCGCCATGCCTGGCGCCGGGGCTTGTGTGCCTCCCACTGCTCTGCCCGGCTGGCAGCGCAGCCCGTGGCACAGCTGAGTACTTGGTATTCCAGCAGCGAGCCTGCTTGGCACGAGAGGGGTTCTGCTGGCCCCACACACCCACGTCTCCTCTGCTGGCTCAGGCCTGGCCAAGGGGGCTCAGCTGGCAAGGGCTGGCCTGTGGCACACAGAGAGGCACATCTGCGGTGGCAGGAGGAGTCCCAGCCCCTCTGGGATATGCCCGCAGCATCCCCCAGACCTGCTGCTGCCCCACTGCTCTCCCTCCTCCTCGGGAAGCAGGTCGGGGCGCCGGGGATGATGCTCCAGAGTGTGGCCCTTTGCAGCCCTGCTCGGGACCAAAGGTGCCTTGCTCTGCCAGGACTGAGGCTGCAGAGCCCTACACCCCATGGAGGCAGGAGCCCCGGCCCCCACTAGCAGGGCTGCATCCCACAGGAGCCATCCTGGCAGCTCTGCATGGGGCAGGGGGCTGCGTCGAGGGGCTGTCAGTATGGGGGATGGATGTGCCGCCACCAGAGCTGGGGTCGAGCCAATTCCCCAACACCTCCTGGGAGCGGAGAAGGGAAATGGTGCGACCATGCATGAGAGGGGACGTTTGCAGAGGTGAAAACATCCCACTGGCTCAGAAAATTGCTGCAGAATCGGGCTTGAAATGAGTTGAAATTGCTGAATCCAAGCGGATCTCATATCCTGGGCAGTTGCAATGCTGGCGTCAGCGCTGCGGCTTCCCTCCTGGGGCACCCAGGCGGGGCCTGGCTGCGTTGTGCAGGGGGAGCGGGCTGCCGGGGATGCGGCGGGGGGCTCCAGCAGAGCTGGACTCTGGGGCCGTGATGGCTGTGGCGGGGGGCAGGAGCAGAGTGGGGGGCAGCATGCATGGGCATGCTGTTTTCCCAGCTCTGCCAGTGTCGTTCCAGTTTGGCCCCAGCTCCTGCACCGTGTCTCCTGGCCAGGGGCACCCCTGTGCCTCCAGCTGCCTGCGCTCGCTCAGGAAGCAGCATTTCCAGTTTTGGAGGCTGCTTTCCTTTATACCACAGCCCTGTCCATGCTGATTTGCTCTCTGGGCTGGGATACCTGCAGATCACCCTCAAGGTTACACCTGGACTAGCATCCCCGCGAAGCCCAGGGTGGGCAGCACTCCAGTGTCTTCCCATCCCTGTCCCCATCCCCATCATGCCCCAGTGATGACTGTTCTCAGGGGTGTCTCTATGCTGGGATACTTGCTCCTGCACGGTGTGCCCATGCCCAAGGCCTGCCTGCCAGCTGTGTGTCCCAGCGGGGACATGGGAGCAGGGCTGTGTGTCCCAGCAGGGATGTTGGAGCAGGGCTGGGTGTCCCAGCAGGGATGTGGGAGCAGGGCTGGGTGCCCCGGGCATGCAGGAGCAGGACCTGCCAGTGCCGCATGTGCTGCAGCTCGTTTCCCTCACATGCAGACATTTGGCTGAAAGCTTAGCATGGCCTCTTGTCTCCTCAGAGCAATCAGGATTTGTCACTGCTTGCAATGTTTAACATCCTCTTCCAGAGGCTAAATACTGTGGGGAGCTGTGTAAGCCGTGGAAATACCGGCGTGAGCTGGGATCAGCCAGAGGCTGGCACAATGGGCTGGCAGCAGTGGGGATGGGGGACTGGGAGTGCGTGGGACTGGTCCTCGTGTCCCCAGTGCTCATGGGTGGGTTGGCGTGAGATGGGGTGAGGATGCTGGGAGCCAGCACCTTGCTCCTATGGGGCTCCCCTCAACAGGGGGGGCAGGACAGCAAGTCCCAGGGGGGTGGAGGGGACTTGGGTGGCCCCGGAGCTGTGTGCGGTGGGGAGGAGGATGGCACGACCTCCGGCGATCTCTGGCTGGGATCCGCCTGCCAAGGCAGAAGCAGCTATTTCTGTCAAGGTCAGCGTGTCTCCACAGCAGAGAGCAGGGAAATGAGGAATCGTGTCGAGAAATTACCTCCCTAATGGGGTCTCCCCTGCATGTGAGCACAGCACGGGGATGCCGGTGTGTGGCGGCTGAGCAGGGAGACCGGCATGCAGTGCGGGAATCCTGCCACCCCAGCGCCAAGGCTGCGGCACCCATGGGTGCCCGGTGAGTGAAGCAGGGTGCCCAGGAGCCCGTGACCCAGGCGTCGTCCCTGGCTGGACACGGGTGCTCCAGCCCTGCAAGGCACTTTTCTGGGTCAGCTGTGGGGAGGAAATCATGTTCCCCATACAGGCAGGCTCTCCTCTGCCCTTCCTCCTCCTCCTCCTCCTCCTCCTCCTCCTCACACGCTCCCTGTTATCTAACTGGGTTTGTCATGCTGGAAAGGCAAAACCCTTCAGGACTGTGCTGTGCTCTTGCCAGCGCAATTTCACAGCTGGCCTTGGCACCCTGGCAGCCGACAAGTGAGTAACTCAGCTGGGTGCCACTGGCATCCCTGCCCTCCCCGTGCGCCCCTGCAGCTGTGCCCACTTGCCTGGGGCTGCAGGGGACAGGAGACAAGGCCACCGCCACTGCTGGACCTTCTCCTCCAGTCCTGCCCAGCACCAGTCCCTGTCCCCAAGCTGTCTGTTCCCACGTGCCCCAGCCTATGCATCCTGTCCCCATCCCTCACCCTGCCCCAGGGTGATTGTGATGCTGCCTGGAAAAGTCTGAACTGACATGAGATGGAAGCGTTCAGAGAAATGACATTTCCTCCAGCCTGGGAAGCTCATCCTCCGTTTAAAGAAAACTAATATAAAAGCTGCCCTGGTGTGCAAGGGGCTGATGGTATCAGGCTGGCAGCCTCCAGCTCTCGGAGCCACAATAAATCTCAGCAAAGAGCCAAGACAGCTCGAGCAGCCCCACGCAGATGCGCCGGCACGGGGGGGTGCGGGCCGCTGAGCCGTGTTCCGGGGACGGTGCAGGGACACACAGGCTGGAGGGGACAGCTCAGTGTGGGGTGGGGTGACCCACTGGGCCGGTCCCGAGGGTGCAGAGAGCAGGGAGCCCGCCGCAGTGCTCCTGCTCACACTGGCGTTGTGCCGTGGCGGGGGTGGTGCCAGGACCGGTGACAGCTCTGGGGCGTGGGGCCGTGTGGGTGGGGAGGGCCGCTCCACAGCCCTGGCTTTGTGTCCCCGGGGGGGCTGAGCTCTGTCCCAGGGAAGCACTGCGGCCCCGCAAGAGCATTTGCTCCTCCAGCAAAGCAAGCGGCAGCGCTGGCAGCCCGCGGCGGGGGGGATGAGGCCCGTCCTTCCCAGGGCACACCGTGCCGTGGGGCTGGCCGCTCCCCACTGCTGCCCGGACGACGCTGCCGTCGGCGGGGCTGGGACGCTGCCCTCACCTGCCCTGCGCTGTGGTCGGGGGGGGGGGGGCGGGCGAACGGGCGCTGGGGAGGGAGGGTGCCCGGCGGGGCCGGCGCTGCGCGCCCTGTGCCGCCCAAACGTGGGGCCCTGCTGCCCCCTGCCGGAGCCCTCACCCACCGCCCGGCCTGCGGCTGCCGGGAGCCGGGCTACCGGGGTGCCGGGGCCTGGCCCTGGCCAGAGCCAGCGAGGGCCAGACTGGCACCCTGGGTGCCTTTGGGCTGGGCTTCTCCCTGCTGCGGGGCAGGGCGTGCAATGGAGGTGGGGTGGGAGGGAAGTGCCCTGCCACCCCTGGGCACTGGAGATGCTGCCCACTGCCTCTGCTCACCTCCCTCGGTGCCCATCCCATTCCCTGAGGCCAAACCCCGTTCCTGACCTGCCTGGCGTCCTCCTGTGCCTGTCACCAAGCTGCCAGATTGGATCCTGGCCGGGTCCCCAGGATGGCTACAGAGTCATGCCTTGCTCAGGCAGCAAGGCCGGCAGCGTGGCTGGTGCTGGGAGTCACTGCTGAGGCGAGCAGGAGCTCCCCTCTTTCCAGTCCCCCCTTTCACCACTGCCCTCCTCCTGGGGCTGTGGATGGAGGGCCCCCCCCCCCCCGGGGCCAGCCCGTGCCTTGGCAGGGCTGGTGCCAAAGGTGTGTGCCTGGGAGCAGCGGCAGCAGGAGATGAGAGGCTGCCAGGGAGCGCGGTGCTGAGCTTTGAAGGCACCCTGACAGGCTGTCGGGGCCCTGCCAGCCATGCTGACAGCCTGGTGCAGAGGAGAGGAGATGAGAGGCTGCCCGGCGGTGCTGAGCTTTGAAGGCACCCTGACAGGCTGGGGGGGGCCTCCCCGCCCATCTGGCACGGGGGAGAGACCGCGCTCTGATCACAGCCTCACCGTCACTTCAAAGCACCCGCCGGGCTCAGGTGGGCTCCCACGCAGCCTCCCGCCCCACAGCTTTACTCCTTCTGCCCCACAGCCCCGCTTCTCCCACCACACAGGGCCCAGATCCACTGAAGTCCACAGCTCCAGGGTGGGGGATACCAGGGTACAGCACTGGGGACCAAGGTACGCATGTGGTTTCGAGCAGCGCTGGCAGGAGGCAATGCCCCCCCCAGGCCTGGCACTGTCCTGCCTCTGTGGGGCAGGGCCCCCAGACCCAGAGCAGCCACAGTTGGGGACCCTGGGGGTCCAGGCAGGGATCCAGGGGGGGGCTGCAGTGCCAGGGCAGGGGACAATGGGGATGAGCTGGGGCGCAGCATCCCTAGGCACAGGGCTCACACGGCGTGGCTGGGACAGGGCATCACCATCCAGACGCGGGTGCCCACCATGCTGGGGCACTGGGTGCTGCCAGTTCACCCTGCCTGGGGTGATGCAACACACCTCCCCCGTCCCAGCCCGGCTCGGGGAGGAATTTTCCATTCCCGAATGGAGGTTGGGGGAAGGCGTGTGTTTGCAGCAGCCCCCTCCTCTCCCTCCCCTCGCCCGTCACCAGAACAGCTCGGGAAGGCGCCTGCCACATTCGTCTCCAGGAAGGTGCAGAGCAAAAGCCTCCCAGGAGTGAGAGATCCCTGGAGGGGACCAGCGACCCCAGGCAGCCTCAGGGGCAGCCTGCATTCCACTTTCCAGAGGAGCCACCCTGCCTGCAGCCATGCCACTGCCCCTTGCCTGCTGCCAGGATGGGGAAGCCCTGGCAGTGGCTCGGGACGGTAGTGCTGCCCAGCTCACCATCGGCGTCCTGCGAGCCACCAGGATCCCTGGGCTGCACTACATGTGCACCCGGCCGCAGTCCCGCCTGCGCCGCCTGCTCTGGAGCCTGGCCTTCCTGGCCTCCGCTGGGCTGCTGGCCACCGGTGCCGCTGACCGCCTGCACCACCTGCTCTCGCACCCCGTGCACACCCGGGCGCGCCTCGCCTGGGCCCCCCAGCTCCGCTTCCCAGCTGTCACCCTCTGCAACCCCAACCGGGCACGCTTCCTGCGCCTCACCAAGCCCGACCTCTACTCGGTGGGGCAGTGGCTGGGGATGGCCCAGGAGAACCGCTCGCTGGTGCCCGAGATGCTGGCCGTGCTGGGGGAGGACCGGCGCGCGTGGCTGATGCGTCTCGCCAACTACTCACGCTTCTTGCCACCCCGCCGCTCCGAGCGCACCATGCAGAGCTTCTTCCACCGTCTGGGCCACCAGATCGAGGACATGCTGGTGGAGTGCCGCTTTCAGGGAGAGCGCTGTGGCCCCCAGCACTTTGCCCCCGTGAGTCCCCTCCTGGCAGGGGCAGGACAGCTGAACTGCCCCATGGGTGCTGGGAGCAATGCTTCACACTATCCCATCAAGGGCAGAGGGGTGGCAGCGGGGGGGGAAGGGGAGGCTTTGATGAGCCCTTCCAAGGGCCATGCAAGACTGTTCCCCCTTCCAGCACCTCCATGAGATTGGAAAGGGGTCCCTGGACCTCATCCTGCTTGCAGAACGCCCTGCCAGATCCCTGCCGGCTCCCTCACCCCTCCCCTTTCTCCATCCCCAGGTCTACACACGCTATGGTAAGTGCTATACCTTCAATGGGGACCGGAGGAACCCGCGCGTGACCCGCCAGGGCGGCATGGGCAACGGGCTGGAGATCATGCTGGACATCCAGCAGGAAGAGTACCTGCCCATCTGGAGAGAGACCAGTGAGTGGGGCCACGACTCGGGCAGGGAACAGGCGAGGGGTGCTGGGAGGGAGGGCTGCTGGGCAAGCAGGGCACCCCGGAGGGGGGGCTATGGGGCAAGCGGGGCACTGGAGGGGTGCTGGGCCCCAGGGTGCAGGTGCTCGGTGAGTGCAGGCATGCAGCCCCTCTGTCCTTCTTCCGCAGATGAGACATCATTCGAAGCTGGCATCCGGGTCCAGATCCACAGCCAGGATGAGCCGCCCTACATCCATCAGCTGGGCTTTGGTGTCTCGCCCGGCTTCCAGACCTTCGTGTCCTGCCAGGAGCAGCGGGTAAGGCAGGATGCCCCACAGCCCCTGGGGAGGTGCTTGCAGGCACCCAGCCCGACGCGGCCCTGCAGCGATGCCCCTCTCACCCCGGCAGCTCACCTACCTGCCGCAGCCGTGGGGGAACTGCCGGGCCAGCGTGCAGGGGGAGCAGACGCTGCCCGGCTACGACACCTACAGCATTGCCGCCTGCCGCCTGCAGTGTGAGAAGGAGGCTGGGCTGCGGAGCTGCCACTGCCGCATGGTCCACATGCCAGGTGAGGGGTGTGCATGACGGCGTGGGGGCACCCCACTGCCCCGACAGTCCCACCCGGGGCTGTCTCGGCCCCCTACAGCCTGCACCCAAAGATCACCCCTGCCCCATCCCTCTGCACCCAAGTGTCCCTCCCACCCCATCCTTCTGCACTCGAGAGTCCTCACTGCCCCATCCCTCTGCACCCAGGGACCACCCCATCCTCTCCGCATGCTGGGTCAGCCCCTGTCCTACCCTCCTTACACGCCAGGTCAGCCCTTTCCCTGTCTGCCTTGTACCCAGGGGCCACCACTGCCCCAGACAACCTGCACCCAAGGGCCACCCGTCCCCATCCCCTCTGCACCCAGGGGCCACCCTTGCCCCACTGCCTTTAGGGGAGCGAGTCAAGGGCGGGGGGCAGAAGTGGGCCAGACTCCCACCCTGCCAACCAGCTGCTTCTCCACAGGCAATGAGTCCATCTGCTCCCCCAACGTGTACATTGAGTGTGCTGACCACACGCTGGGTAGGTGCGGTGGCAGGCGGGTGGCTGGGGGCCAGCCGGGTGCCCCCGGGGAGGGGGTTGGGGGGGTGCAGCCATGCCAATGGGTGCGTGCCCCCAGACGCAGCAGTGGAGGACAGCCAGGAGCGCTGCAGCTGCCCCACACCGTGCAACCTGACGCGCTACGGCAAGGAGATCTCCATGGTGCGCATCCCCAACAAGGGCTCGGCGCGCTACCTCGCCCGTGGGCAGGGGGCTGGGGACCTGGGGGACGCCCACCTCACTCCTGTCAGTGTGTGGGGAGCAGGTCCTGGCACGTGCGGTCCCTGCAGCATTCTCTGCCCAGGGGTGGCTGTGACTAGAGCATCTCCCTGACCCACCCATGTCCTCCCAGCCCTCCTGCCAGCATCGCCCCACCCCCCCCTCCCTCCCAACCTGGGACATGCCACTTCCATGTCCCCACCGCACCTGGGAGCTGGGGGGCTGGCGGACAGGGTCACGAGGTTTGGGGGGCAGTGGGGGTGGGAGAGTTGGTGGTCAGCCCTCCTTGCCAAGCACTATGGTGTCCCCACAGGGAAAACTTCCTGGTGCTGGACATCTTCTTTGAGGCGCTCAACTACGAGGCCATTGAGCAGAAGAAAGCCTACGACCTTGCCGGGCTCCTCGGTGACTCCCCCCACCTTTCCCTGGGATCCCGAGGCGCGGAGCTCTGGGTCCCAGCCCAGGAGGGTATAGGGCTGGTTGGGGAGGGACCGCATGGGGTGGGAGCCAGCTGCAGCATGGCTGAAGGGTGGCATGCTGCTGGCCGTCCCCTGTCCCACATGTCCCCTGCTCCCTCCGTCCTGCTGCCCCTGCCCCCATGACTGCTCTGTCCCCCGCTGTCCGGCAGTCCTGGCACTGCCTGCAGCTCTGCTGGCCCACCCTGGGCTCCCAGCAGGCTGCACAGCAGCTCCCGGTGACCATCTCACCCTCCTCCTCCCCAGGGGACATCGGGGGACAAATGGGCCTGTTCATCGGCGCCAGCATCCTCACCATCCTGGAGATCCTGGACTATGTCTACGAGGTGCGCTGAGCCCTCGGGGCTGTGGCTCGGCGGTGGGAGTGGGGCCGTTGCACGCAGGCGAGGTGTAGAGCGGGGACCAGGCTCCCCGGGGAGGGCGTGCTGTACATGGCCACCCCAGAGGGCTACCTACAGCCCCCAAATCGGGGAACTCACAGCAGGAGTGAGTGGGAGGAGGACGGGTCCCGCAGCATCCCTCGGTGACCTGAGGACGGGGAGGGTGGCGGGCAGAGGTGCTGTCCCCACTGTCAGCCCCGTGTCCCCAGGGCAGGCAGGGGAGTGGGAGGCAGGTCCATGCAGAGAGGGGTGCCCACACACGGGGTGCTTGCCTGCGTGCGGGTCCAGGGCTGACCCCCCATCTGCACCCAGGTGATACGGGACAGGGTGAGTCGGGTCCTGCGCCGCTCCAAACCGCCCCTGAAGAAGCCCTCGGGCAGCATCGCCACGCTGGGACTGGAGGAGCTCAAGGACCAGGTACCCCCGTGGGGGGGAGCTGCCCAGGGGTCTGCGAGGAAAGGGCCTGGGCAGCATCTGCCCTCACCCCAGGAGGAAGGGACATCATCCCAAGAGTGAGGGACAGCGCAGCTCCACGTTTGGTGACCTCAGCCTACAGAGCTGGGGCAGTCTCGGGGTGACAGGGAGCTGGGTGCTCCTGGGGGGGCTCCTGGGGACAGGCTATG
>NW_008794888.1:3856208-3856676 GCF_000699145.1 Aptenodytes forsteri | reverse complement strand
GGCTGTGCCGTTCGCCCCAAGTGATGCCACTGGAGCTGCCTCAGCACCGGCACTGGCACCGGAGCGGCCCCCCAGCCCTTTTGCCCATCCCCTCCACTTGCCCCCAGCACACTGGCTCAGCCCTGTCTGAAGCACGCGGCATGGAGGGGGATGGGCACACTGTGGGGGTTTGGGGGAGCAGCGGGGTGCAGGGCAGAGGGGCCCTGGCAATGCAGAGCATGCAGGGGGTAAGCTGGGGTTCCTGCGAGCCCCTCCAAGCGCTCCCCTGCTGACCCTCCCTGGGTGGGGGTCTCTGCGCTGCATGGTCCCCCCAGGAGAGAGACGTGCCTGGAACAGCTTCACCGCGCCCCAGGGACCACCACTCTGCCACCTTCCTGCTGCAGGGCAGGGCAGCATTGCAGGGCACCCCTCTGAGCAGCACAGCCCCCCGGCCAGCCCAGGGACACCCCACCTGCAGCCACACCTGCA
>NW_008794888.1:3854486-3856154 GCF_000699145.1 Aptenodytes forsteri | reverse complement strand
CCCGCCCTTCTCCAGCCTCATGCAACCTGCCAGGGCTGCAGCCCCCCCATCACTGTTCCCAGCCAGACCCCTGCACTGTGACACCCCCACACACTCCAGTGTTGGCCCACGATAGCCCCCAGTCATTGCAGCACTGCAAACCTACTGCCTCCCCCCCCCCCCCCCCCCAGCCCTCCCCATCCTTGCCCAGGTTGCCCAAAGCGGCTCATCCCTTGGTGCAGCCACCCGGCACAGCCCAGGCGGCGCAGGGTGGTCCTGCCCGCGCTCCCCTGCCTGTGGCCACTCTTTTGCACCGTGCACGTACCCCTTGCCATGCTCCCACCCCCTGGGTGCTGAGCACCCGCTGTGCCTCCCCCAGATTGTACACGGTTAGGAGGGTGCCCCATGCCCAGCACCGCCCAGACACCCACAGCCCGACCCGCCGGCCAGAGCCTCGGCCAGGACTGGCACCCACAGCCCTCCTGCCTGCCCCGAGATGGCAGGACCCACAGCAGGACCCACAGCGCTCCCCCTGTCCTGTCAGACATTGCCTCCTCCCCCTCCACTGTAGCAGACACCAGCGCAGGGCAAACCGCCCCAAAATATCTCAGGAGGGGGGGTGGGCTGGCAAAGCCCCCCTCGACACACACACGCAGCAGAGAGGGGGACCCCAGGGCAGGAATTTGGGACCTCTGGGGGAGGCTGGGGTTGAGCCAGGTGGCCCCTGGCCCTGTTGGTTTGGTCCCTATCCCTGGTACCCGCAGACAGAACACAGCCATGCTGCGCCGTGGCCAAAGCCATAGATGCAGGAGGAGCCATCATCCTTGCAGCCCCCCATGGCCCCACATGTGGGAGACACAGGGCAGGGACCGGAGCACCAGCCTGGTGATGTGCCCGGCAGCCCTGGCTCTGGGTATGCGCGGCCCAACGGCCCCCCAAAATATGCATCCATGTGGAAACATGTTCCCTGTTGGTGCAAGCACCCAGCTGCATGGTGTCCTGTGTCCCCTTGCATGGGGGGACACACAGCAAGCCTCCCAGCAGGGCAGGTGCAGCAGTGCTCCCTGGGGAGCCCCTCCAGAGCACCCTGTGCCAGCTCCCCATGGGGTCTCCCCACACCCACCCACAAGCAGGAGTGTCACCAGAGGGGTGCCGTGTGTTAGCCTGGGGACGTGCCACGGCCATGCCAGCCAGCTCTCCTCCAAGGTCTCCTGCGGCGGGTGGAGGGGGTGCTGGATGTGGCTCCCTCCCTGCCAGTGGGAGCAGCGAGCCCCGAGCAGGGTGGGCACGGGCACCGCGGCGGGAGGGCCGGCACGAACGCTCTCGTGCTGGTGAACGTGAGAGATGTGCATCACTGTTTTATAAATGTACAAACGATCCCTAATAAAGAGGCACAAGTAGGTCTGGAGCCGCCTGCGAGGGCTGGGGGCAGCAGGCAGGGCTGGGGGGGGCAGAGAAGTTGGGGAGCCGGTCCCACCCCAGGGGGAGGTGGCAGTGGGACCCAGGGAGCACTTTACAGCCCTGCGCCCACGTGCTGGGCACCGTGAAAGCCAGCATGCCAGGTGGCCCGAAGGCGAGCATCTCTGCATCGCTGCCTGCAGAAAGCCTTGCCCACTGCCCAGCTCTTTGAGCCCCGGCGTGTGGCAGAGGTGTGGTGGTTGCCGGCTGGGCACCAGCAGCAGGAACTGC
>NW_008794888.1:3843824-3854089 GCF_000699145.1 Aptenodytes forsteri | reverse complement strand
ACCAGCAGCAGGAACTGCCAGAGCCGAACCCTGACTGTCGAATCCCTCCCCGGGGCAGGGTGGGCACCCCACCAGCACCCCACCAGCGCCCCTCTGGGGGCTGATGCAAGGTGGGGGGGCAGATGGGGTGCTTTGGGGGGTGCTCCACAAATTCCCCGTGCCAGAGCAGCACCCTGCACCCCTGCCAACACCCAGGACCCCATGCAGGACCCACTTGCCCATGGGGTGCCCCCCTGTGGTACCCACGGCCCCTCTGCTCCCGTGCCTCTTACCAGCACCAGGCACAGCCCCTATCAGTTAAAAGCCGGTGCTTACACTGGCACTGCCCCCACTTGGGATCACCAGCACGGTGCCAGCAGCTGCCTGCTCCTGCAGCACCCACTGTGGACCATGGGCCCCGTCCCCCCGATGGGGGGGCACAGTGCAGGTGAGAAGCCAGGGGCACCATCAGCTGTCCCATGGTGGGACCTCCAGCAGGACCCCATGGGTGCCATAGGCAAGGGGTGCGGGGTGAAACCGAAATGGGGGAGGCAGAGGATGGATGGGGGTGAAAGGGGGCCCTGCTGGGGCAAGGCCCTGAGGCTTTCCCTGGCAGACATGCTCCTCCAGCTCCTACCTGCTCTGGACCCTGCTCCATCCTCCCCGGCCATCCTGCGGCACAGAGAGAGGGGACAAAGCGGGAGACAGGGGCTGGCCTCACGGTGGAGGCTGCCAGCACTGGGCACTGCGGGTTTCCCTCTAAACCAGTGAGGGCTGAAGATGCCCAGGTTAACTGGGTGCAGCTGGGACACAGGACCCCATCCCACAGCTCACACCATGCCCTGCGAGGGGAGCACTAGGGTTGGGTCCTAAAGTGAAAAGTGGGGAAATAGCTACATCCGCCACATCTTTTCATCACCTGGTAAGAGGATCAGGTCCCTTTGGGGTCCTTTGGGATGAGGCTGTCCCTGCCACTGGGTCCTGACCCATCTGCCCCTCCAGGATGCCCTGCCATGAAGCCACCTTCATCCACACCAAGGCTGTGACCGTGAGCTCCTGCTGCCTCCTGCCCCACAGCGAAGATGTGTCGGAGGAGCTGAGCGAGGAGGAGAGCAGGATCACACGGCGAGCCCAGCGCACAGTGCTGGAGGTGCTGGAGACACGGAGAAAGGACCAGGTCCTGATAAAAAACCTGAAGGACATGGTGGTGCTGGCCAGGGAGGGCAGGAGGGCGAGGACTGGGTGCAGCGTTATGCCATGCTCACCAAGATGCTGCTCCGGCTCCTTATCTCCCAGCTCCGGCAAGCGGCTTTCTGGAATAACCCCCCACAAAGCCAGACCCTATGCCCACAAGAAAATAAAGGTGATTTTGGAGGAGCAGGAGTGAAGAATGGCCGAAGGAAAGGCTGAGCCTCGTGGATGGCCTGTCCCAGCTCCCTGAGGCTGCCGGCAAAGCGCACTCAGGACAGGTCCCAGGAGCCCTGTAGTGGTGACCTAGCGAAGCTGTGATGTAAAGTTATTTTTATCTGTTGCTGTCAGCACCTCTGTTCTTTAATTTGGCAACTTCCCGGTGGCACCTGGAGGTAACACCTCCTGTAAGGTCTCCCACCGCCTCCAAACAGGACGGGCAGGTGAGACGACCCCCGCATCCCCCCTGCCTGCGCTGTGCCTGATGTCCCGGTGCAGATGGTGCTGGGCTGAGGAGGACCAGCGGGATGACCCAGATTTAGCATCCCAGGGCCAGCCCCAAACCTGGAAGGCGGTGTGGCCTCCAGGTGCCGCCTCCCACGTTGCCCCCGTCCAAGGGCCACCGGAGGTCCGGCCCTCCCCAGGGACGGGGCCGCTGCCACCCAGGGCTCACTGGGCTGCAAAGTGATGTCAGCCCAGCACAGCACTGCTTGAATCGCCTGTAATGAGTCACACGAAATAGCTGGGGCATAATTAGAAGGGGATCCACTATAGTGAAACAGGCCCTTAATTTTAATGAGCACAGCCCTCTGGACAAACGCCAGGCATCCGACTGTGGCAGGACCAGCTGCGCTGGCGACACTCCTGTCACCGTGGAGGTGACAGCATCAGCAGACTCAGCTCCTGCTGGATGAGGTGCCAGCCCCAGGGAGGGGGCACCAGGATGGAGCAGCTGGCGAGGATCCCTTCTGCCCATGGGGCAGGCATCTCCTCAGGCACTTCCCACCGTGCCTCCACCGCCACACACCGCAATTACTGTTGTTGCCAGGAAAAAGCCACGTTTCAAAGAAAACAAACCATCCGGTTTGGGAGCAGAGGGGCTGGAAGTGAGCCCCAGAGTGCAACAGGACACGTGGCTTCACTGCTGTCACCTCCTCCCCATCTTCTCCTGGTCGGAGATGTTGGTGGTGACAGGCAACACCTGGAGAAAGGAGTGACCCTCAGCATCTCCTGATGACCTGAGCATGCCAAGCTTGCTGCTTTGCTCCAGGCTGTTTCCCCACAACCCCCTTGCTGGGAAAATGGACCGGTGATGCCCATCAGTGGGGCCAGGCAGGGGACACACAGCCCTTGCTTTCCAGCACTCGGCCCCTGACAACGGGCAAGCAGGCTGGAAAAACCAAGGAGGCAATTAAAATCAAAATCCAGCCGAGCTGCCTGCCTCTCCCCCCAGCCCCGGAGGTTCGGGCTCCTGCAGTCTCCCTGTGCTGGGGCTGTACGTCCTCAGAGGGGACGTTCCCAGGCATAGCTGGGGGCGCTGACACCCCCGTGCAGGGAAAGCCCTGCAGGCAGGCACGCGCCAGCAGCAGCCCTGCCTGCACTTAAAGCTAACAGCTGTTTCCCTCATCATCGAAAGGCTCTAATCTCCCCGAGCTTGGCCAGAAAAGCCCCTGGCCAAAGCCCCCCGCACCCTCCGCAGGGGCTCGGCAGCGTGTTGGGCTGTGACCCAGGGCATTGGGTGCAGGCAAAGCCCAGCATCTCCCTGCCTGCTCCTCCTTAAGCAGTGCAGCTTCTCCTGCCTTTGCTCACGGCCGGGAGGAAATGTTTGCTGGGGTTGGGTCCCGCTCTGCGGCTGGCAGAGCCACTCCTGTGAGACACGCAGCAACATACCGCTGGCCCCTTCCCAATGAAAGCGCAGGGACGAAAGAGCACTGCGGTTCCCCTTGCCCTCCAGCCCTCTCCTGACACGGCCTCGCTTCCTACGTCCTCCCAAAGGTCAGCTATCAAGCTGATTAACATTGACAGGGCTGAAGTAGCTCTGCTGTGAGGTTTAGCACAGCCAGAAATGACCCGAGCAGGGTTAGAGAAGCAGGTTTTGCCTTCCCCACTTATAGGCTAACTGCTGCATTTGCAGAGAGGTGTCTGCATGACCACACTGGGGGAACAATCCGGGGGGGGGGGCAGAACAGCAGAGTAGTAGCTTGGGTTTTCCCCGGTTTAAGTCCCTTTCCTTGCCACGGTGCAGGAAGGAGAGGGGAGGCAGGCGCCCGCCCAGCCCCGGTGTGCCCAGCCGGCCCCTCTCGTGCTTGAGAGTGCTTTGCTCTGAACTGGCCCTTTGCACCCTCTTCCAAAAAACTCCCCAAGAGGAACTTGCGCTGCTCTTCTCGACGGCCGTGGTGAGCGGGGGGGGGGGAAGGGAGGGGGGGGGGGGGGGGCAGAACAGCAGAGTAGTAGCTTGGGTTTTCCCCGGTTTAAGTCCCTTTCCTTGCCACGGTGCAGGAAGGAGAGGGGAGGCAGGCGCCCGCCCAGCCCCGGTGTGCCCAGCCGGCCCCTCTCGTGCTTGAGAGTGCTTTGCTCTGAACTGGCCCTTTGCACCCTCTTCCAAAAAACTCCCCAAGAGGAACTTGCGCTGCTCTTCTCGACGGCCGTGGTGAGCCAGTAACACTTTTAGAAAATTTTCTCAAGGGAAGCAGAAGTTTACGGGCAGCAGACACGTGTTTTCTCCTGCCCCGTTGGGAAAATTGCCCTTTCACCACTCTGCCTCCGCAACTGCATCTGTGCAAAAATCGGCACGTGGTATGGAAGTACCGGTCAAACCTGAACAGGGATTGCAGAAAGTCCCTGTCTGCTCAGCCACCCACGTCAGCACCCGGGGCCGCTCCTCCCTGCCTCTTTCAAGGGTGTCACTGTCCAGGTCCAGCGCCCCGCCTGCACCTGCCAGCCCTGCGTGGGAGAGGGGGGTTTCAGCATGTTGCAATGCAGCAAATAACTTGGCAAACACCAAAGCAGCTTCAAACACTGCCGGCTCCCTTTTAAAATAACTGTGCTGGGAGTGCCCCAGGGACTGTCATTTGCTCATAGGTACACTGGTGCAGGGGGGGCTTCGTTGGTGCTGGTAGTGCGGAGCGTTAGGTATGCAAATAGCTCTAATTCAGTCTGGGCAAAGAGCAAAGAGGAGACAAGAAATAGCTCTAATTCAGTCTGGGCAAAGAGGAGACAAAAGCAACTCTATCTAGACCATCTTGTGACAATTAAATGACAATTTGGCATTTCCTTTCGCAGCCAACTTGATTTGAAGCCAGTTTGCTTTATTACCATTTGGATACTCTTCTAACACCTAATCACATCCGACTCCTAGGTCTGCTTTCCAGAGGAGAAACGTATCGGTAACACACCTGCATCCGTCTCACTCCCTCTGTCCCAGATTCACATTTAAAGGGAATTAAGGATGTGCTCAGGGAAGATCAAAAATAGAAATACTCAGAGCAAGCTAACAGTTATTGTCTGAAATATAATAAAATTATATTTAAACACACATGCTCCTACACCGTGGATATGAAGACTGGAGCAGGAATATATGAATGAGGTATCTTTGGGGAAGGCATGCCATGCAGCCCAGGTGCTTTCCAGGAGTTTCGCTGAGCACCAGCAGCCTTGATAACTAACAGTGAGTAGGTTCAGTTAATTTTCTTGGGGATGTCTCTTTGATACGCGTGTTTCATGAACAAGTAAAACGTGATGACCAAAGGGCTGGTGGGAAGAGCATGCGGAGCCATGAAAGTCATGACTGGAGCAGGCAGCACTGGCAGGGGACGCAGTCCCCACTTCTCAGACTGCAAATAGGAGCTGTAGGTGGTGAGATAGTCCGGGACAGGACCACGGTGCTCTGCCCGACCCAGTACCATGGCAGCGGGAAACTGGAAACCACAAGAAGTTGAGAAGCCCTGAGATGCAAAACAGCCTGAAAAAGGGTGAAACCAACCCGGAGAGTAACAATTCATCGGTAGTCCAGCAGTAACGATTCAACACAGTGCTCAAATGCGGTTTCTGGCCCGGGAGCTTCCTTTGGAGCTGATCCCAGATGCTGCAGGACAGAGCTTACCCCATGTGGGCACCCGACCTCTGCTCTGACGTGGGCCAGAGGCCTCCCGTTACTCACGTACAGCCCATGATGGCTGTTATGGGGACAGCACACGTGGGAGGACACACAGCTGCACCAGCCCCTCACTGCAGTGCTTTTCCACCCAGAGCCAGGGCTGAGGAGGGCTGGAAACCTTGTCAGTGGGACCACGAATTTATGGCACCAGGAGCGACAGGGCATTGCCCAGAGCTCAGCACGCTGCATGTGGGCACCAGGGCTTCCCGTGGCAAGGGGCTCAGCATCCTGCTGTACCACCAGTGACCGGTAGCAGGTGGTGACAGCAGGACGGCACCAGGGACCGTGGGCATCAGAGGAGGTGCAGGACTCCTGCTGCGAGCCCCCAGGGGTTCAAGCTGGTATTTCCAAGTGTCTCCTTAGCCTAGCACCTGCCAGCCTGTCCATAAGCCGATGGGTTCCCCCTGGCCTCGCTAAGGAGAGGCAGTCATCTCCCAGCTCAGATACAGGATGCTGCAGGTGGCTTGGGGAAAGCAGCATCTCTGCGAGGAAGCGGTCCAACCAGCTGCAGCCAGGTTTTGTACAAGCAGCCAGCACCTACCACCACGCAGACCCCCAGTGGGACACCCAGAGATGCCCCAGGGAAGAATCAGCCAAACCCACTGGTTCATCTCTCTGTTTTATTGGTGTAAACGCACCACCCCACCCCACCCCCTCCCCACTATTAAATACAAACCAGGAGCAGAGAGCGGCTCCTCAGTCGCTTTCTCCTTAGGAGATGCACAGCCAAACCCTCTGCCGTGCCCACCAAGCCAGGCACCGCATCCCCCGCCCCCAAGGGCGGCCCCGTGGCGGGGAGGGCTCCCACCTCTGTCAGGAGGTTCTCGTCCGAGGGCTGCGACCTCTGACGTCCTATTGATACTGCGAAGGCCAAAGCGGCCTGGGTCATGGTTCCCATGGGGAGCAGCTCATGGTATGTGAATACAGCAGGATCCCCTCCAGCACCCCCTGCGCCCACTGGCCCAGAGACCAGGACCCCCCCACCCCGACCAGCCAGGAGCGCTCCAGCTCGTTGCCAAGTGGCAAAACCCCAAAACCAACCTCTTTATTGCTCTTTTGGGGTGGGACATGCCCCATCCCACTGTCCAAGCCTGTGGCGGGCACAGGGACGCAGCCCTGCCTGCACAACTGGGCCAACGCTCTGAAGGAGCAAGGGGCATAGCCCTGTCCCGGGGTGCTGGGGGAACCGTGAGGGACCGCCGCCAGCCCCGTGGCAGTCATGGCCCCGCAGCAGGGGGGCCTTGGGCTCTGTGTGCCCCCAGTTGAGGGGGGATAGCAAGGGACAGGGCAGCCCATCACCTCCCCACTGGGCAGTGGGGCCGGGAGGGGGTAGATGGGGCCGTCGGCCAGCAGCTGTAGGGTGAGGAGCTGGGCGTCCCGGCTTACAGCTCAGCGACTCTGACCCCACCTCACCCTGGGGTCTGCACAGCGGCGGCCGCTCTGGAAGGACCTGGGCACCCCAGGCTGGCAGACCCCGGCCCGGTCAGCCCCAGCGGGGCGAGTCACAAGCTCAGGTGCCAGTGGTCCCTGCAGCTGCCGGGAAGAGGAAGACAGACATGGGTAGCAGAAGAGGTGGGGCAGGCAGGCAGGGCAGGGCCAGCCCCTCCACGCCCCAGGGTTCAGGTGCTGTTCCCCTGCTCCTGCTCGAAAAGCACCATGGCCAGCTGGGAGCGAGAACCTACGCCCTCCAGGCTGCTCTGCACGCAGCGGTGGTAGATCTCCTCGCTGAGCCGGGGGTTGCAGGCCTGGTGCCGGTAGCGCTGCAGCAGGGCGGGCTCCACAGCCCGGAAGACGTGGAGGTTGGAGTACTTTATGAACATGTCGTAGATGTCCAGGGTCTCCAGGATGTCCTCGTTCTCCTGAACGTCACCTGCCATGCGGGTGCGTGCCGCCATGTAGTCAGCATTGTAGAAGCAGGCTTCGTGGAAGACATCACGGTCAAAGTGCCCTGCATCCCGCAGCAGGTCCAGCGTGGTGGGCGGCACCTGGTTGTGGTAAGCGATGGCAGGGTTGTAGCCCTGGAAGTGGATGGGGAAGAAGACCTGCCAGTTATTGATGGTGTTCATCCGGCAGCGGTTCAGGAAGTCAACAGTGACCTCCGTCCCCACGCCGGCCACAAAGAAAAGCGTGTCCACGGGATGCTTCTTGGAGATGATGTCCATGACCTTGATTTGGGAGGGTGCGTCTGTCTTGACGCTGATCCATGGGATCTTCACCTCTGCATACTTGCGCTCGTACTCAGTGATCTGGGCCTTCACGGGGGCAAAGATGTCATTCTGGGTGACCTGCTGGGCCTCAAAGGGGTCATAGATGAAGAGGAAGGTGAGCACTGCGTTCTCGCTGCTCTCAAAGGCGGCCGCCGCATAAGCCTCCAAAAAGCGTGCAGCGTGGTCCCGGTCATGGGCTGTCAGTGGCAGGATGACGTTGATGCGACTGGCCTCCGTCACGTAGGGCATAGGGATGATCTCCACCTCGCTGAGGGGCCGCACCAGGTGCACGCGCTTGGTGACAGAGCGGCTGTGCCCCTTCTGGGTGACCACCTCCACCTGGAGGTCCAGCGTGTACTCCATGCCACGGGTGGGGTCAAAGCGCCGGTACCCGTTCACCAACTGCTGCTTGCGGACATGGAGCACCGGCTGGTACTTGCGGTTCAGCTCCTCCATGGCCATGGCCACCACGTCAGCCACATCCGCCAGGTCCACGCCACGCAGCTCGCACTTGGGGGAGCCGTCCACGCAGGCATAGACCTGCTCCTCTGTGAAGTAGTCCCAGCGCAGCACCTCGAAGCGGGTTTTGGGCTGGAAGGGGGGTGGGATGCCAACAGGCCACGTGGCGCCGTGGTCCCCATCTGCGGACAGGCTGCTGGCGTTCTGGATCTCCAGCTGCAAGAGGAGAGACGGAGGAGTGAGAGCCAAGGCAGGCGCAGGTAGGCCTTCCAACTCTGGCTGCAGGCAAGCTGACTCCCAATCCTCAGAGATCAGCCACTCCTGGCCTAAAGAGCAGTGCCAGAACAACTCTGTCTTCAGCCTGACTCCTGTCCAGCACCTCAGGTTTCCTCCAAACAGCACCCCAAATATGGCATGTGGCCTGCATTGGCAGAATCCACGCCCTCTCCCACCCTGCCTGGCCTTTGCAGGCGGACCTTAGCACCCTGAACCACCACCGCAGCTCCAGGACCCATCTGGGTCCAAAGCTGCTCTCCAGCCAGCACCACTGCCCCTGCAGCCACATGGGCTCAGCTGATCCCATCCCACAGCAGGTTCATGTGAGAAACCCTCATATTAGAGTGGAGAGGTGATACCAGAAAGCCCACAGGGATGACAAGAGGAGCCCAGACCCTCCCAGCCAAGCCAGGCCTCACCTGGAGCTGCTGGATTTCCTGGTACGTCCTCTCCAGCTCCACCTGCGCAAAGTACTTGTGCAGCCGGTACATCTGGAGGGGATCCAGCACAGGATGGACAGTGAAGGCGCTCTGGAAACGGAGGTCGGTCTCCCGCTCGGGGTCCGCGTTGTTCCCCAACTCGAAGTAGTGGTAACGCAGGCCCTGCGCCAGCCAGGAGAGACAGGTCACGGTTGGCCCTGACCCACACTCCCATCCCACCGGCTGCCAGCACAGCAAGCTCAAAGGAGGATAGGGCACAAGGGCTGGTCCCCCAGGCCAGGAGCCCCTGAGGAGGCAAGGAAACATGCTGGGCCAGGATCAGGCTCCTGGAGGCCATCTCTGCCGCAGGACCTACCTCGTGCTCCTCGGCACAGTTGACGGCCGTGTAGTCGATGATGCAGCGGCCCAGCCACTCATCGGGCCGGGCGCTGAGGATGTCATTGCGGCAGCTCTCCAGGTGATGCTGCAGGAGCAGGAGGAGGCTGCGGGACAGCAGGTAGCCAAAACCCCCGTAGCAGTAGCGTCCCTCAGTGTCCCCACCGATGAACTCCTCGGGGCGACCCAGGTAGAGGTGGGTATCGATGCTGAGGTGGGCGACCAGGCGGCTGATGCGGTGTGCCTCCGTGTAGGTATCATCCTGCACCAGGAAGAACCAGTCGAAGTCGTTCACATAGTGGTCCAGAAGGTACCTGACAGTCTGGTACATGTTCCAGATGGGCCGCTCATCGCTGTGCGTCACCACCGTCATGCCGTGGGGCACCTTGCGGCCCCGCGTGCCTGTGAAGTACACAAGGCGCTCCAAGCGGTGGGCCAGCGTGCGGTTGACAGCCACCCCCAGCGTGTTCAGCGTGCTCTTGGAGGTCAGCACACCCACGAAGAGCCGCTGCCGCATCCCCAGCTCTGTGCTGATGTACCGGGTCCTGCAGAAGGGAGAGAACATCTGGCCCTGGGGCACTGCACCCCACCTCAGCCTGCACCCTCCCCGTCCCCCTGTCCCCACAGCAGCACCAACCTCGGTTCCTCTGCAGGAACTGCTCCCAGGCTTCAACCACACGTGCAAGACATCACCCCAGCGGCACTGGCTGCCACTATGCCTGGGCCAGAGGCACAGCAGAGCGCTCTGCTGAGGTGCCCCCAACCTGAGGCCATGGGGGACCCTCCCTCCCCGTGAGCCAGCCAGCCCAGATCAAACCAGAGGCTCGCAAAAGGCTGAGCACAACTAAAAGAGGGAAACAGGGCTGCATGCCCCAGCTCTAGCGGGGGACACAACCCACCAGGCACTCCACCATGCTGCCAGCCCCGGCCAGGACAGCTGAGCTGGGAAGCACCTTCCTGCCACCCCTGCCAGACACACTGCTCTCGAGCAGGCAGGCGGGCAGGCAGGAGAGCCCGTGCTGTGCTCGCCAGGGAAGCCAGACCCTACTGGGGTGGCTGAAGTCAGCACGGGGCCAGCTGTGTCCCCCTCCCCGCCACGGCCCCCAGCTGCCCCACTCACAATGACTTTCAGGTTTAATTCTCCCAGCCCGGCGCAGCAGCAGGAAGCAACACCCCCCCCGGCCC
>NW_008794888.1:3840717-3841957 GCF_000699145.1 Aptenodytes forsteri | reverse complement strand
TGGGCTGCTCCAGCTGGGGCCGGGTCACCGTCCCACTATGAGCTGTCTGCGGCACAGAGCCACCGTCCTGCCGGCCACCGGAGAGCAGACAGAGCTGGAGGAACCGGCTCGGGGCAGAGTTTGCCGCACACACGGAGCCTCCAGCGCGGGAATGATCCAACCCAGAAGCTGTAAGGCCAGCAGCCCTACGTGGCCGCTCGGCACCGGGCATTACTGATAAGGACAAGGAGGAGGACCCGGCCTTTCCGCCTGTTCCCAGCCCGTGGCTCCACTTCCAGCAGCCTCGCAGCCATCAGGGCTCTCAAGTGCCCCTGGATTTACTCTGGCTGGTGGGGAGCCCATCCCACCCTCCCCATGAAACACATCCTGCCTGCCCTGGGGAGCGCCAGCGGCCGCAGAGCACGGCAGGGCACCGAGGGCAGGCGGGAGCCCGCTCCGCTCCGGGGTCTCTTTCATTTTCGGGAACAAAGCAGCCTGTTTTCATCAGGACGCGGTTGGCAGCATCCCCGCCCCCCCCAGAGATACGGGACCATCATCCAAGCTGGGCTCGTTTTCATAGGCCTTTTTCTCCTGAATAGGCCAAGACAAGCAATAGGCAAAGGCGGTCACGTGGACAGCAGTTTAATGAAGAACACATAAAAACTAGAAACAGAGGGAACGTGATGGGACGAGGAGGTGCCAGAAGGGAAAAGATGCAGAAGTAAGAAATGAGCAGAGATTTTCCATGGACAAGGGCCAAAAAGCAGGCGTGATCGTAAACAACCAAAGTCGACCGTTTTCTGTACGCGGAGAAACGTGTTACAGATAGATGTATTTGATTTCCTTTACAGGCTGGAATATTTAATATTGGCCACCTTACACCAACCCAGATGATTTTACATGAGAGACGTTTCGTTCTGAAATGGCCCTGTTGATCTGAGCCTGTATTTAGGTAGAGGTGCAGATCGGAGAAAGTACTGAAGTTTTCAGAAATGAGACTCTGAGCTCAGGAAAACTGCATGGAGATGGAGCTGTGGGCAGAGCAAACACCTCCCCAAGGGCTCGCCTGGGCGGTGGCCGAGCGCAGGGCCCCCATGCCTGGCCCCAGGAGATCCCGCGGGGGAAGCAGCCGGCGGGCACAGCGCCGTTCCTCCGGCAGCCCCTTCGCAGCCCCCCGCCAGCTGCAGCTCCCGCCTTTGTCTCCCCAGCGCTGGCATGGGGCTGGGAAGGGGCTGCCAGGGGAACGGCCGCTGCTGCCAAG
>NW_008794888.1:3840081-3840680 GCF_000699145.1 Aptenodytes forsteri | reverse complement strand
TGCCACACCAAAGGTGAGAGGGCTGCCAGGTGTGGCCCCCTTCCCCCCCCCCCCCCCCGCCGCCCCTGCGGCTGCCGGCCGCTCGCAGGGGGACGGGTGGGCAGCCTCTATAGGTGCCCCCTGCGTGCGCGCCTGCCCCCTCTGAACGCAGGCACTGCAGTCCCCGTGGCCCTGGCACAGGCCCCTTGCAAAGCCCATGGCCCTCTGCATGCTCCGTCAGGCGTGCACCGGCAGCACAACCCTGCGCACAGCTGACACAAGGCTCTCCTGCGGTTTTCACGCCCGCGCCCCTGCACGTCCCCTCTGCACCCTGGACCGCTCCGTCCCCGATGCACCGTGCCTGGGGGCCTGCAGCCCTTGCAGCCACTGCACGCTGAGCGCACCTCACACATAGCACGGCCCGGTGCACGCTGTGCCACGCTGCACACACTGCCTTCTTCAGACTGCCCGGTGCACGGCCCGGTGCACGCCGTGCCACCCCGGTGCACGCGCCAGTGCACGGCCTGGTGCGCACCCCGGCGCACGCACTGTGCACACCCCGGTGCACAAACCAGCGCGCGGCCCGGTGCCCGCGCCGGTGCACACCCCACCGCACGCCC
>NW_008794888.1:3835111-3839092 GCF_000699145.1 Aptenodytes forsteri | reverse complement strand
CAGCGCTCGGCTGCCCGCTCCCTGCACGCCTGCTTCCCCGGGATTAGGCGCCGCGCTCGGCTTCCCCGGGCGGATTTGCCCTGGCTGGTCTTTCCTTCCCCAGCCAGAGGGAGGGAGGAGGCCGGCGGCGGGGGACGAGGTGCCCGTGGGGCCCGGGCAGCAGCGAGGTGCTGGGCAACAGAGAGGCGTGACTGCAGCCGCTGCCCTCTTCCCTGCCCCTTCCCGGTGCTCTGGTTCTGTGAGCCGTCCTGAGCCGGCTGCTTTAACGTGGCACTCGGAAGGACCGGCACTGGCGCGGGGACAGCCGGTGACAATAAACCCATCCTAAACCAACCGAGCCCAGAAAGGCGCCAGGGGAGCAAGGGGATGCTGGAACCGGCTCCAGGTGGGAATGGGCAGACGGCCGCTGTAATTAGGTTTAAGCTGGAGCTGGATCAGTCTTTGCAAGGGATTATGACCCCTCTGTCTGCGTAGGCGCTGCGGGGGGCCCGGTGACCGCCTGCTCGGCGTCCAGGCATGGCCACGGCGTTACGGGTGAGCCCTTGGGTAAGGGGCAGCGCCAGCCTGGGCCGGTCCCCCTCTGGCCCTGTGGGTCAGCGTGGGAGGGATGATTCCAGCCCGGGGGCCTGCTGTGTTTTTACAAGGACACTAGGAGCTGGAGCGGGGATGAAAAATAGCCAGAAATATGATTAGAGGATTGGAGAAAATGCCTTGGAGTACAAGCTTTAAGAGCTCAATCTGTTTAGCCTATAAAAATAGAAGACTGAGGGGTGACTTAATTACTGAGCATAATTACTTCACAGGCAGAAAATACCAGGTAGTGGAAGTCTCCCTTTAATCACGCAGGGAAAGGGCACCAGAGAGCCAGGGGCAGGAAATTGAAGCCGCAGACAAATTATAGAGCGCTGCGTCCCAGCAGTGAAGCTCCCTGGGGGGGCAGGTGGGCTCCTCGAGGACGGTGCATTCCTGCAGCCACCCTCTGGGTGACGGTCTGTGCCCCCGCAGCCCGTGTGGATGAGGCTGTTCTCCCATTCCCTTCCTTCCCACCTGGGTAGCGAGGGGCCAGAGTGGGTTTTTTGGCAGCTGGGTGCTGAGTGGTGGGCATTGCCATTGGGCACGTGCCGGCGGTGCCTCCATCCCCCTTCTTCTCTCTCTCACCAGCTGGGGCAGGTGCCGGGGCGCAGCTTTGCCGGCGAGCCATGGGGCAGGGGTGGAGATTTTGATGCCTCTCCCGGGAGTCCCCAGAGCCATGACTGCAACTGTGCAGACGCTGCGGTTCAAGCTGCTGCCGCATGAGCCAGGCCAGGAGTGGGGGCACAGCTGCCAGCAGGAAATCGAGCGTCGCTACCAGGTGGTGCCCTCGGTGGTGTGTGCCATGTGCTGCCTCTTCGGCATCATCTACTGCTTCTTTGGTGAGCCAGGCCAGCCCGGCGGCTGGTGGGGCAAGTGGGGAGAAGGGCAGGGGGAAGCTCGGGGAGTGCTGGCCATCCACCCCCTGACTGTGGTGGTCTCTCCACAGGCTACCGCTGCTTCAAGGCCGTCATGTTCCTGACGGGGCTGATGTTCGGCTCCATCATCATCTTCATGCTGTGCTACAAGGAGCGGGTGCTGGACACGCAGCTGAGCGTGGAGGCCTCGGTGGGCATCGGGCTGGGCATCGGGGTCCTGTGCGGGCTGGTCACCATGCTGGTGCGCAGCGTCGGCCTCTTCATGGTGGGGCTGCTCCTGGGGCTGCTGCTGGCAGTGGCTACACTGGTGGTGATGGAGCAGTTCTACCACCCGCCGACGGTGTGGATCCCCATTGCGCTGCTCCTGGGCGTGGGGATGCTCTTCGCCGTCCTCACCCTGCAGTGGCAGCGCTTCTTCACCACCCTCTCCACTGCCGTCTTTGGCAGCGCCATCATGACCGTCACTGTCGACTACTTCATCGAGCTCTTCCTCCTGGTGCAGTACATTTACGAGCGCATCAAGGTGGCCCCCGCTCGCCCCGTATGCTGGTACAGCTGGGTCATCCTGGGCGTCTGGCCACTCCTCACCACGCTGGGTGTCCTGGTCCAATGGAAGGTCACAGCTGAGGGCTACTCCCACACCGAAGGTGCGTGGGGACTGGAGGAGATGGACGTGGCCTGGGGTGGCTGCAGGAGCTGGGGGGCTGGAGTGGGGGTTCCCAGTGCCTGGTTTGCATGCACAGATAAGGGGTTCGTTCGGGACTCTGCGGGGACATGGCATGGCAAGGGAAGGCCTGGGTGTGCAAAGCCAGGGCTGGTGTGGGTGTGAGGAGGATTTCGGGGTGCTCCCTGGCGCTCACAGGCCCCTCTGCCCCGCAGTGATCATCAGCCGGCAGCAGCGCCGTGTGCAGCTGATGCGCATCAAGCAGCGGGAGGACCGAAAGGAGAAGAAGAAGAAGCGGAGACCCCACCACCCACCACCCCACCAGCACAAAGCCCACCCACCCGAGCCCGCCTACCGCCGCAAGCCCAACCCTGTGCGCCGCTTCGATGGGGACGTGCTCTCCCCCGTGAGTCCCACGCCCAGGGTAGAGATCTCCCCCGCCCTCTGCGGCCCTTCCTTCTCCATGTGGGTGGGCTGGGGTGCAGAGAGGGGAAGAGGTGCCTGGGCGCCAGCCAGCATCCAAGCTCCTCGAGGGGCGAGGCTGGGGCATCCCAGGGACCGGGCAGTTCAGGAGGGGCTGAGCTGGGACGTGCCCACCACAGAGCACTTCAGCCTTTGCAAGCAAATGTAAACTGGTGGCCAAAAGCTCTGCGGCTGCAGTAGAAACAGGTGGTAGGCAAGGTGCGAAGCGTGCGCCCAGGGAAGGGATGGGGCTGTGCACCCTGCTGCGGCCAGACCCCAGAGGGCCCGAGTGCTGGGGTGGGTGGGATTGCTCAGGGCAGGTTCTGGGGGCCTGCTGCAGAGCTTAGGGTGAGGTGGGGTGGGATGGAGTGGGCCAGGAGCAGAGCCCCCCTCACTTTCTGTTCCCCATCTCTCGAGCAGAGCTACATCCAGAGTTTCCGAGAGCGGCAGACGGGGCCATCCCTGAACAGCCTCATCACCAGTTCCCACGCTGTGGTGGACCTGGACTATGACTGCAGCTCCACCGTGCCCCTCACCACGGGCTCCGGCCCCGCCGTGCGGGTATAAGCCAACCCAGTGACCTCATACGACACCAGCACCCCAGCCTGCTCCGACAGACCCCCTGGAACAGGTGGGGCTGTGCCCTCGGTCCCGGGCAGCCACGTGTGCCTCAGGGCTGCGGATGGAGACCCTTCCTGGGGACACGTGGGACTTGGCTAGGCGAGCCCCGGCTGCCCGCGGGGCCCGCAGGTGCTGGGGGAACCCTCTGGCAGGGACTCAGCTCAAGGACAGGGGACACCAGCACCCATGGACGCATGGTGCAAGCGGCTCTGCTGAGGCGGGGGGTCCCTGAGCCCCCGCTGCTGCGTGTTTCCCCATGGCTCAGGCACGCTCATCCTGCATCCCAACATCTCCCTCCCCATGTTTGAGCCCCGCCTTCCCTGAGAGCAACTCCCTGCACCTGCCCCCACCCCATCGCACCCCCCCAGCAACTCCCCAAGTGCCTGTGCCCCACATCCCTTCCTCAAAAAGCAGGTCCCCCAGCCCTTGCCCCCCCAGGGACTCCTCCTAGCATGTGCGCCCCGTCCCACCCTGGCCCCGAGAGCAGCTCCCAGGCAGTGCTTCCCAAAACCTGCCTCCTCAGAAGATTTCCCCTGCCCTAGACACCCTCCCTGCATCCCAGAGTGGCTTGCCTCCCCCCCCTTTTTCTGAGTGGGACCTGAGTGGTCCTGGGGCAGAGGCTGCCAGGGCCAGGCGGTTCCCATGAGGATGCTGCCCTGGGGTGATGCCGCGTGCACCACCCCAAAATGTTTTCACGGGAGACAGGACATTGGATCCAGCCTTCGGGCAGAGGCTGAGCTGCCTCAGGGACGCGGGGACCCCTGTGGCGTCAGAAGCCGTCGCTGT
>NW_008794888.1:3830792-3834472 GCF_000699145.1 Aptenodytes forsteri | reverse complement strand
GGGGCGAGGGGGGGCCCCAAGAGCCAGGCTCCCCGGGGATGCTGGGTGGGATGCAGAGCGGTGCCACCGCTCCTTCTCCTAACATGACTCTGGCTCGCTGGGGTGGAAGAAGCCATGTCAGAAAAAAACACTGTTTAATGCAGAGCCCTGAGGCCAGAGCAGGCTGGGGATGGTGTCTGTGTGTCCGTACATCCCGGGGGAAGCATGACCACATCTCCCCAGCAGCGGTGTCTGTCCGTCTGTGTGCAGCCCCTGAGCGCCGCATCCTGGCTCCTAGCTCCCTGTAGGGACAATGGGAGTCAGCGAGAGGTGCAGCATCCCCAGAGCTGGCGGGGCACCCCAAAGGGGTGTCCCAGCCGAGGGGGACACAGACTCCTGGTCCCATATCCAGCCTGCTCCCCCAACGCCAGCGATCAGACCCTTACAAGCAGTGGGACGTGGGGACAGGGCCCCTGGTGTCCCTCCTCTGCGAGGCATGGCGGCACCGCCAGCCCCCAGTGGTGCCCCCCCCAGGTGCCACCTCACCCTCCACAAGGAGTCGGGCGGTGGAGCGGTCGTCGAAGGCGTCACAGGTGTACGAGTCCTCATCCTCGGGGCCCACACGGTGGATGATGAGCGTGCGGTAGCAGTCCAGGTTGCAGATCTCGTACTTGTCACCAGCAAAGATCTCGGTGTCCCCGCGGAGCCAGCGCACCCGGCCCCGGGCGTGGGACACGGTGCACTCCAGTGTCGCCTTGTGCCGCGCCAGCACCGTCTTGTCCCGCAGCGGCTTCACAATCCGGATGGGCAGTGCTGGCATGCGGGGGGAGCCATCAGCACCGTGGGGCGAGCGGGCTCCCACGGGGACCCCACGAGCCAGCCCTGGTGCTGGAGCCCAGCCAGCCCTTGCATCCCGCACCAGTACCTTCCACCCGCAGGCTGGCCTCCGAGACAACCATCCGGGCCGCGAAGCGGATGAGTCCCGCGTCCTCGGGGCGCACGCTGCAGAGCAGCAGGAAGTGCCGGGTCCCTGGGGAAGGAGAGGCCGGCTCAGGGGGATGGTGATGGGCACCCATGGCAGGCAGGAGGCACGGATTTCCCCCTTTGTCCACACAAACTCCCCTCGCTTGAATTCACCCCCTCCCAGCCCCGAACTGGGTGTGGGGCCACCTGCACCCCCACCTTCTTGCCGTATCTTCACCGTGCCGGAGACCTTGATTTTCTCCCCATCTCGGAACCACTCGCCCTTCACGTCCCCGTGCGACGCCTCGCAGGTGAAGACAGCGTTGTCACCCTCCCGCACCCAGGCGTCCTGCAGGTCCTGCACGATATGGACCTGGCGCTCTGTGGGCAAGGGACAGGGTGCCAGGGCGGTCAAGGGTGAGAGGGTGTGGGTGGCGCAGGGTTTGGGGGTGCGCATGTCCCCGGGAGGGGGAGCGGCCGTACCCTGGACGTGCAGCATGGCAGAGGCCCGGCAGTCGCCTGCGTCGCAGGTGTAGGTGCCGGCATCGGCCAGCTCGCAGCGGCTCAGCTGCAGGACGCGGCGCCGACCCGCCGAGTAGATGCGGCAGTTGGGCCCTGACCGCAGCTCCTGACCGTCCTGCCCGGGAAGCGTGTGCTCAGGGGTGCAAGCAGGCAGCACCCTGCTGCTTTGCCCCTACCTCCCCTGCCAGCAGCCCCGGCAGGGAGGGCAGTGGCCAGGGGGCAAAGCAGGGAGGAGGATGCAGCTGGGCGCTGCTGGAGGGGATCGGGGCGAACCCTCACCTTCAACCACTTCACCTCCACACTGGGGCGTGACAGCTCGCACTCGAAGCTGGCAACCCCTGTCTCCAGGACCCCCAGGTCCCGTGGGACCCTCACCATCGTGACTGGAGGCTCTGAGGGGAGAGGACACAGGGCAGGAAAGTTTGGTAGGGGAAAGACATGGGCTTGGGGCTGTGGGGATGGGGAGCTGTGCCCGGGGCATCTCAGCATGGGGTGAGAGTGGCACTTCCCAGGGCACTACCATGGGCAAGCACTCATCACAGGTGTCCCAGCTGGCTCTGGACCCAGACCCTGGCTGGGGGGGTCCCCACTGCTGAGCTCACTTCTCCTCCCTGGGGACAGGGGGACACCTGCCAGCATCTGCCCAGAGTGGCCCAGCTCAGCCCTGGCATCTCCCCCGGGACCAAATGGCTGCAGGACGGGCAGCGCCCCGAGCCTGCCCCAGTGACCATACCCCGCACAAGCAGGCGGGCACTACAACGCAGTGTGTCAGTGGTGAAGGTGATGGTGCCTGAGTCCTCCAGCGTCAGCCCCTCCAGTGTCAGGCTGTGCCCGCAGCCTGTGGCGCTGATCCGGCACGTGCTGCTAGGCTTCACCCGGATGCCGTCCCGTGTCCAGACCCCGGGCACGCTGGGGTGAGACAGCTCCAGGTGGAAGGTGGCTGTCTCCTTCTCAAAGGTCTCCACGTCTGCCAGCGGTGTCTGGATCAACACCTTCCGGGCTGCAAGGGACCCGTGTCCATGAACGGGTGCCTGCTCCACCCCTGAGACCCCGGCTCCCCAATCTGTGCTTGCTGGACTGATCCTCTAAATCCAGCCCTTTTTACCAGGTGCCCACCCCTGCCCATCCTTGACCCCCATGCTCACCTCTCTGCTTGACCACCCCTTCCAGCCAAGTACCAGCTCTGCCCATGCTCCCTCCTCCACCCTGCAGCATCCTTGCAGCAGGCTGCTGCTCTCCCCATCCTCATCCCCGTCTCCATCCCTGTCCCCATCCCCGTCCCCAGCGCGGTACTCACGCTCCACGCAGAGCCTGGCCTGCGTGCGGTCGTGCAGGCTCTCACAGCGGTAGATGCCACGGTCAGAGGGGCCGAGGCAGTGGATGGTGAGGGTGCGCCGTCGCCCCGACTCCTGCAGCTGGTACTTGGTGCCCGGCTGGAGGAGGATGCCCTGCTTCAGCCACTGCACCTCGGCAGCCTCGTGGCTCACCTCCACCTCCAGGCACGCGTCCCCCTGCTCCTCTGCCACCACATCCTGCAGCTTCCGCACGAACAGCACCTGCGCCTCTGCACGGCCCGTGTGTCAGGTCAGCGTCTGGCCCCGGGCCTGTGCCCTGGGCTGCGCCCCAGCCGGCTCCTTCCCCCTCACCTTGCACACTCAGCCGGGCCGTGCTCACCAGCCCCTCGGCATTGGCCGTCACGGTGGCCGCGTCGCCCGGCTGGCACTGCCGGAGGGTGAGGCTGTGGCACAGCCCGCTCCTTGTCACCAGCAGCCGCTCGCCAGGGACCACAGGCTGGCCGTTCAGCTGCCAGGTCACAGCCACATCCTCAGGGGATACCAGGCACTTGAATGTGGCATCCTCCCCCTCCAGCACTGTCAGGCTCTGCAGCTCCGTGATGATCTCCACCACCCTGGGGACTACAGCCAGGGCGTCAGGGCACGGCACTGGGGACCCCCCATCCTGCAGAGCTGCTGAGCATCCCCGCACCCCCCTGCCATTGCCGTGCCCAGCTTCCCCACCTCCCCCATGGCACAGGGGTCCCCGGGGTGGTGGCCAAGCCTCGGGCACAGCTCACCCTGCACCATCAGTGTCGCCAGTGTCCGGTCATCGTTGGACTCGCAGCAGTACTCGCCAGCATCCTCAGGCTCCACACGGCTCAGCACCAGCGAGCGCTCTCGCCCCTCTGCCATCATCTGCCGGCGGGGGCCAGGCGCCAG
>NW_008794888.1:3828811-3829213 GCF_000699145.1 Aptenodytes forsteri | reverse complement strand
ACCCCCCCCCCCATCCTGCAGAGCTGCATCCCCGCAGCCACCAAAAAGAAACAAAGCAACCCCTCCTCCCTGAAAAGCTAGTGAATGGGAAGTCACAGTACCCGAGCAAGTTTTACAGCCTAGAAGTTTTAAGAATATCCATCTTTGATAAAAACCTTGCTCAAACATCATGACCTCCACAGCCCCAGCGGGCGCTCTCGCCCCTCTGCCATCATCTGCCGGCGGGGGCCAGGCGCCAGTGCCCGCCCGTCCTTCCGCCACACCACGTCGCCCCGTGCCTTGCAGAGCTCGCACCACAGCACTGCCCGCTCGCCCTGCCGTGCACGCACGTCCGACAGCCCACGCAGAAACTTCACCTGCAGCTCTGCACAGCCAAACACCCTGCATCAGCACCCACTCCCA
>NW_008794888.1:3823953-3828674 GCF_000699145.1 Aptenodytes forsteri | reverse complement strand
ACACCCAGCCTCAGCACCCACTGCCGCCACAGGGCGGGTCCCCGGGCACCCCCGCCACTCCCCCGCCACCCACCTCGAACGCTCACGTCGAACTGCATCTGGTCGTGGGGGGAGAGGCACGTGTAGATGCCAGCATCCTCCTTGGCCATGTTGTGGAGGATGAGGCTGTGCACGCGGCCATCCCTCCGCAGCTCACAGCGCTCGCCGGCCACCGCCACCTGCCGTGGGCCCAGCCAGGTGACATCGGCTCGCTCCGTGGAGGCAACAGCAGAGAGCACAGCACTGCTGCCCTCCAGCACCAGCAGCTTCTCCTGCTCCTCCCGCTTGTTCACGAACAGCACGGGCGCCTCTGTGTCGAGGAAGCGCCGGGCTTAGCTGTGCCCCTGCCAGTAGCACCAGCGTGGGATGGGGGCACGAAGCATCCCAGTGTGGGGCAGGGGACCACTCCTGCCCCCTGGCATGGGTGAGGGACACCTCCAGGCTCACCTTTCACGTGCAGCATGAAATGCACCTCATCATCACCAGCATCGCAGAAGAAGATGCCACTGTCGCCCAGCTCCACTTGCTTGATGGTGAGGCTGCGCGCGGGGCCCTCGCTGCACACCAGTAGCCGCCCGCCCGAATGCAGTGTCTGTCCATCCTTCTGCCACTGCGCTGCTGCCATCTCAGGGGACAGCCGGGCCACCAGTGTCACACTGTCCCCCTCCAGCACCTCCAGCGGGCTCTGCGCCTCCTCCTTGTTGACAATGCGCACAGGCCGGGCTGGGGGGCATGGGGGACAAGGCAGGGCTCAGGGGTGTCCCCACGGTGCTGGGCAGTGCAGGGACGGGACTGCTGCGAGCGGAGAGGTGGCAATGCCCACCGTGAGTCACCGTGGGGCAGGAGGGCTGTGGGGCCGATGGGGGTCATGATGCATCCAGCTGCGGGATGCTGTGAGTGGCTGGGGGTTGCTGTGGGGCTGGCTCGGGGTCCCGGTGGGGCAGGCGTGCAGGCTGGCGGGGTCTGGCAGCTCAGGGTCCCCTTGGGGAAGGGGGCCCAGGCAGGGATGGTGGCAGAGCCCGTCACTCCTGCATCCCTCCCTGCACAGGCAGCTCAGCTGCCGAGTTGAGGCAATTCATTTTGGTGTCCCCCCCATCCCGAGTGCCTTACTGGGAGCCAGGACACCTGCCTGTGCCAGGCTCTCTCCCACCCTGCCCAGCCCTCCATCTCCAGCTGATAAGGGTCCGGGCTAAGCTCAGCCCTTGGCAGCCAAAGCAGGAGGAGCGGCGCCTGGGAGCCGGCCAAGGCTAAATTTAACCAGCCCCTGGCTGGGGGAGGCGGGAGGGACACGTCTCGCCACAACCCTGACATGCCCCTTCCTGGCCGACAGCTCCTGCGGGGTTGGGGACAGGGCTCCCGCCCTCCCCTGCCATGCTGCTGTGCTGGTCTCTGCCATCAGTGTGGTCACAGAGGCATCCCCTCCCCTTGCCCAGGGCTGTGGCAGGATCCCACTGTGCTGGGGGCCCCCAGGGTGCTGAGCTCCTGCCGGCTCACCTGACACCTCCACACTTGTCACCACGCGGTCGCTGGCAGCATCACAGACATAGCACCCCGAGTCATCGGGCTGTGCCCCATGGATGGTGAGCTGCCGCAGCACCCCGCGGGCCTCAACCTGCACCCGCTCACCCGGCTGCACCTCCTGGCCATCCCGGAGCCAGCCCACAGTGGCGTCAGGCCAGGAGAGCTCACAAGCCAGCACCAGGTCTTCCCCGGCCACCAGGCAGCGATGCTCCACGGCGCCCGTGCTGCCCACAATGGTCACCGGTGGCTCTGGGACTGGAGAGACGGGCTGTCACCACGGGAGCAGCAGCCTGTGCCGGGTGCTGCAATGGCCGGATCCTGTCCGGACCTCCTCTCGCTGCAGCTGGGCAGCGCAGGGGTTTCCACAGAGCCCCCGCGTGGGGGAACCCACTCCCTGTGTCCCCCCCACCAGCCTCCCCATGCTCACTGCCACCCAGCCCAGCCCCACACCAGACTGGCAACAGCCAAGGACCCACCTCGGTCCTCGCCCCGCTGGCCGTCCCCCCCAGAACCTCCCACTCACCTTCCACGGTGACAAAGAAGATGATGCTGTCGTCGCCGGTGTCGCAGAGATACTCCCCCGCGTCCCTGCCTGTGGTGCCCAGGACGACAAGCGAGCGGTGTGCCCCATCCTCCTCCAGCCGCACACGCCCGGTGTCCTGCAACTTCTCCCCGTCCTTGTACCACTTCACCTCCCCGTGGGCGTGCGAGAGGTGCACCTCCAGCACCAGGTCCTCCATGGCCCGGCAGTGCCGGTGGGTCGGCAGGACATCCCTCTCCAGGATCCTGACCAGTGGGTCTGCAGCACCCAACACAGCAGAGCTGGGGTCTCCAGGGTCCGTGCACCCAGCACCCCCCGCCAGGCTCTCCCCCAGCCTCTTGCTCACCTGACACTTGGACGGTGAAGGTCACTGTGTCATCGGTGGCATCGCAGACGTATTTTCCGGAGTGCTCGGCTCGGGCCATGGGGATGAGCAGGCGGCGGTGGGCACCCTCCTCCTCCAGGACCAGGTTGCCCCCAGCCTCCAGCCTTACGCCCTCCTTGGTCCAGCACACGGGGGCATCCACGCGGGACAGCTCACAGTCCAGCATCACCGTCTCCCCAGGGGACACTGTCACGATGGGAGGAGGTCTGCAGGGCTGCAGGATTCTCACTGGCGGCTCTGCAAGGATGGCGTGGCCATGATGCAAAGCAGCATGGGGACAACACAGCCCCGGGGGACACCTCTGCTGCCAGCCCCAGGTGAGCACATGCTCTGGGTGGCCCAGCACCCAGGGGTTGGGCACCCACCGGCTCCGTCACTACGGAGGAGCTGGTCCCCCTCACCCAAGCTGGGAAAGACCCCGCGGGCTGGAACCCCATCAGTGCCTTCCTGCTCCCAGGTCCCCGCTGACCTGACACCTTGATGTCAAAGGAGACGGCCTCATCCTTGCTCTCGCAGATGTACTCGCCCGCATCCTCCGCGCTGCTCCTGGGGATGAGGAGACAGCGCCAGGCCCCCTCCGCCAGCAGCAGCAGATTGTCGGTCTCGTCTACCTCCAGCCCATCCTTGAACCAGCTCACAGGAGCATCTGGCACAGAGAGCTCACACCGCAGCTCCACGCACCCTGGCGCCTGCACCAGCAGCTCCAGCGAGCGCTGCGGAGGGTGCAGGATCCTCACTGGCAGCTCTGCCGGGGACATGGAGGAAGGGTGTGAGACCTGCTCTCTGCACCGCTCCTGGCTCTGCTGTCCCTACTTACTGTCACCTGCATCCCTGTCCCCATGGGGCTGCACGGATGCTACAGCCTCTCATCCCAGTGCAAAGGGGTAGGACCTGCTCGAGGGCAGGGTGGCGAGCACACGGTGCCAGCCCAGCATGGCTGGAGGGGGGCACCCACCAGCCCCTGGGTGATGCAGCTGCACCCTGTCCTCCACGATGCTGAGGGCAGGGAGCAGGGCTGGGGACCTCATGGCACAGAGCTGGGGCAGCGCTGCCCTTCCCAGGACATCCCTGCTGTGCCACCAACCTGCCACCGAGACGTGGTAGGAGACAGACTCATCCCCAGCGTCGCAGATGAACTCCCCCGCATCCTGCAGCCGGGCACAGGGCAGCACCAGCCAGCGCCGCGGCCCCTCCTGCTCCAGCACCAGGCTCTCGCCCGCCTCCACCTCCTCCCCATCCTTGTACCAGCGCACCGGAGCCGCCGGGCGGGACAGCTGGCACCACAGCTCCACGCGCTGCCCGGCTACATAGGCGTGGGGGGCCTCCTTGTTGGAGCTGACGACCCTCACCGGTGCCTCTGCCAGGGGACACACGGGGGGGGCTCAGCCATGGTGCTGGGTGAGCCCCATGTGAAGATGGGCACCCCCTGGGCAGCTCACCGCTCACGGTCACCCTGAAGCTGGCAGCATCGTCCCCGGCATTGCAGGTGTACATCCCCGAGTCGGACAGCGCAGCTGCAGGGATGTGCAGCCTCTGCGAGCATCCTTCTGAGCAGATGGCCAGGACCTCGGTCGGGACCACGGCCTTGCCGTCCTTCAGCCAGTGGACAGGGGCATCTGGGGGGTACACCTGGCACTCCAGCAGCACGGGCAGCCCTGCCAGCACCTCCTGGAGCTGCCGTGCCTCGGGCACTGGGGCAATGTGGACCTGTGGGGCTGAGAGGACCAAGACCCTGTGTCACTTGGCCTCCATCCTAGCTGCCCTGGGGCCAGTGGCTGGGGTCATCCCAGACCTGCAGTGCTGATAGCTGAAAGGTGAGGGAGCACCAGGGCTGGGTGCAAGGTGGCATAACCCATGGGCAGGCAGTGTGGCTGTGCCCTGGGGTGCAGAGGGACAGCGTGGCACAGAGCTCCAGGAGACAGAGCAGCTGACCTGCCCCTGCCCGCATCCTCCTCCAGCCCAGGGGCACAGGCAAGGAGCCGCTCACGAGGAGGCGAGGGACAGCCGAGATGCTGCAGCCACCGGTGGGATGGCAGCGTGAGCATGGAGCCGGGGCAGAGGGAGAAGGGGGACAGGGCCGTAGCTGTGCATCACACCCACCTGCCACAGTGACAGTGTAGAAGACAGAGTCCCCGCCGGCATCACAGACGAACTCCCCCGCGTCCTGCAGCCGGGCACAGGGCAGCACCAGCCGGTGCCGCGGCCCCTCCTGCTCCAGCACCAGGCACTCGCCCG
>NW_008794888.1:3814264-3823937 GCF_000699145.1 Aptenodytes forsteri | reverse complement strand
CATTCTCTCGCCCGCCTCCACCCCCTCCCCGACCTTGTACCAGCGCACCGGGGCCGCCAGGCGGGACAGCTGGCACCACAGCTCCACACGCTGCCCAGCCGTGTAGGCGTGGGGGGCGTCCTCGTTGGAGCTGATGATCCTCACCGGTGCCTCTGCCAGGGATAACGTGGGGCTCAGCCAGGATGTAAAGACCAGAGCAGGTGATGGTGGCAGTCACAGCCCTGCGTGGAGCAATGGCTTCACCGGCTCATTGGCTTTAAGGCTCATCCGCATCCTGCGTAGCACAAGTGGCTGGGCTGCCCTGGCCGGGGCTCCCTCTTCTCCCAACCCATCGCGCTCAGGAGGAACACCTGGCTTCCAGCTGGCTGTAAATCGCTGCCATGCCCTCGCTCCCATGGTACATGCTCTGCTCTGCCCCAGGATGGAGCTGAAGGATGTGGAGGGAGGATGTGGGCAGGCAAGCACCTCGTTAGTGAGCCCCAGCACTACTAATTGCTGTCTGTGGTGCCAGCCCCAGCCCCTGTGGTTGCCCTACCAGGGGGTGCCCACCCCTCTGCCAGTCTCCCCATTTCGGAGGCTGCCAGGTCCCGGCTGGTGCTTCTGTCTTGGCTCAGCCTTGGCATTTGCCAACACTGCGGTGCAGGTGTGTAGATAACTTGTGGCCAGCAGCCCCATCCCTCCAGCTCACTGGGACCCGGGACCCCATGCCAGATTGCAGTGCTCACTAAACACCACCATTAATGGGTTACACATGAAACATGTGCCACTGCCCACACCTCCCCACTAACTTGTGTCGGATCTGTAAAGGCAGAGGGGCTCCCAGTACAAGCTTTAGGTGACCAGACCTCCTCTCTCCTGGGAGAAGGTCAGGATGTGGCCCCTGCCTGCAGCTGCCAACACCGCCTGCCCAGCCACACGCGTTGTGGTGGGCCATAGCTGGCCTGGACTCTGCCGTGGGTGCTCAGCCAGCCTGCGGCTCCGGGCAGGCACGGGGCACAGCCGGCACCAGAGCACGCTGGCAGCCGAGCAGCGACCTGCCCTTCTCACGGCCTGCAGCTGCCCCGTGCTGGGCGTCCGGGCTGCAAACTTCCCAGACAGTTTCCAGCTGCGATGCCCAGGCTCAGCAGCGCACCGCAGCCCCGCAGCGTGCAAGAGCAGCGTGGCTCCAGTTTGCAGCATTCAACCTGCACCACGCTGAGCCTGCATCCGCCTGGCTCCCTGATCAAACGCTTGGCAACTGCCTGTCTCCCTGGGCCTGCTAAAAGCAATCACGTCTCTGAAGTGCAGCTGGAGATGTTGAACAGCACTGAGGCGAGGGGGGGGGGCGATGTGCCAGCCCTCAGCGGGCAGCACCGCTCTGGCCCCAGCCCCGCTGCCAGCTCTGAGGGAGTCCCGGCGCTCGGCAGCTGCCGGAAAACGCAGAGACGCGTGGGGGTGGCCGGGCTTGAGGCAGGCGGGCTCCACACCGCAGCAGCCCCTGGGGGATAGCTGGGATGCCTCGGGGAAACCCAAGCGTGCCACAGCAGCGCTGCTTGCAGCAGCCAGCCCAGCACTCGCGCCAGAGAGATGCCAACCTGAGCCTCCTGGCACCCACCCCCAGCCGCACCGGTGACACTGATGGCCAAATCCTGATCCAGCCTCTCTAAGACCCTTCCATCTAAGTTATGCAAAGCTGCTCAGCTGAAAGGCTGAGCTTCAGCAGTGTTTCCCCCTCCCACCCTAAGGAAGCTGAGCTCTCCATGCCCCGCACCCCTGCGGGGCGGACGATGCCTCCTGCCTCTGCCCAGAGCACACGCTGCCTGTCCTTCCCGCTGGTGTTTTTGCCTTTATCACACTAAACCATCCTTTCTTCACCCTCCTGGCGGTCACCACTTCACTGACTCTTCCAGCATCTCTCATCACTCATCCCATCTTCACTCCTACATCCTCTGCCATCAACTTTGGCACTTTGCCATGTATTAACACCATGGAGAGGTTTTACTGCTGCGGTCACAGAGCCTTTTAACCAGGCTTTAGCTCTGCCCCCGGTTGCCTTCCTGTGGTTGCGGGATTGTGGGTTTCGGGGCCAGCAAGGGGAAGTCTTTCACTCGCTTTCAGCTTTCATTATCCTCTGCCAGCCGGCGACGCCAGCAGCTGCTCCACGGCCGGGGCAGCCGCTGCGGGACGCCGTCCCCCACTCGCACCCAGCAAACACCACCCAATCATTGGTATCCAGGCAACTGCTAATTTTCAGGTCAGCAATTAACACTGTCCATCAGAGCGATGTCCAACCGCAACTCACCCCACACCAGGTGCCAGGCACTTGTACCCACTATTTTTAGGAACTCAGAGGAGGGCTTGTTTACTGGCCGTGGGAGAGGTCCGGCAAACACCCCAGCGTCGGGGTGCTGGGTGCCCGCCCTTGGGTGCCTGAGCGTTTCAGACCAGCAGAGTGAGCTGTCCCCTTTGCCACTCAGTCTGGGTGGTCTTACGCACCAGAGCTGCCGCAAAGACCCCGCCCAGCTGACCTGCTGGTGAGGACCCAGCAAAAGCATCTCTGACGAGCATCCCCAACCCCAGAGCAGCAAGCGGCAGCAACCCATGCTGTGGCACCCTGCACCACCAAAGAAAGTCCCTCCAAGATGCCCGTCTGCATCGTACCCACCTGCCACAGTGACGGTGTAGAAGACAGAGTCCCCGCCAGCGTCGCAGACGAACTCCCCTGTGTCCTGTGGCCGGGCACAGGGCAGCACCAGCCGGTGCCGCGGCCCCTCCTGCTCCAGCACCAGGCTCTCACCCACCTCCACCTCCTCCCCGTCCTTGTACCAGCGCACCGGGGCCGCCGGGCGGGACAGCTGGCACCACAGCTCCACGCGCTGCCCAGCCGTGTAGGCGTGGGGGGCCTCCTCGTTGGAGCTGACGATCCTCACCGGCGCCTCTGCCGGGGATAACGCAGGGCTCAGCACGGGCACCTGACTGATGGCAGCTTTCAGCCCCATCATGGGGGCAAGAAGAGGGGCAGGAGCACTGTCAGGAGGTAGGGTCCAGGCTCCCACATGTGGTCCCCAGCTCACCAGTCACGGTCACCACAAAGCTCACGGCATCATCGCCGGCGTCACAGGTGTACGTGCCGGTGTCTGAGGGACCCGCCGAGCGGAGGAGCAGCCTCCGCACGCAGCCCTCTGCCTGCACTGCAATAATGTCATCCAGGGGCACGGCCTTGCCATCCTTCAGCCAGCAGACAGGGGCACCCAGGGGGGACACCTGGCACTCCAGTAGCACAGGCAGCCCTGCCGGCACCTCCCGGAGCCGCTCAGCTTTGGGCACCGGGGCAATGCGGACCTGCGGGGCTGAGAGACATTGCAGAGGGGTGAGAAGCATCCTCCAGCATGAAAGCCCCTGCTGTTCTTCTCCTGGCAGGACCCCAGGGCGAGCACCCCGCTCACCTTGCACATGCAGCATGGCCGAGTCCCACACGCTGCCGGACACAAAGATGACCTGGGCCCCGCTGTCGGCCAGCCGTGCTCCCCGGATCAGCAGTGAGTGCTCTGTCCCGTGGTGCTTCACGCTGCACCGGCCGCCCGCCTCCTCCTCCTCCTCACCCAGCCTGGCATCGTCGAGGAACCAGGTGCCACGTACCATGGCCGACAGCTCCAGGGAGAACCGTGCGTCCTCACCATCCCTCACCCATGCATCCTGCAGACCCCTCTCCAGGCGAGCTGCCGGTGCTGGAGCATGGCCAGACTCAGCCCCGGTGGCACCAGCCAGCAGTGTGCTGTGGCACGACATCCCAGCTGGCCCCTGGGGAGAGCCGGGTCCCGGGGGGGGGGTCCCCAGCTTGGTACCCTCACCGAGATGCACGGAGCCAGGGAACTCCACGGGGCAGCTCTGGCCATGCTCGTTGGTGGCGCAGACACGGAAGCAGTAGTCGGCTTCGCGGGGCACGCTGTCACCAAGCACCCGCACGTGGCCAGGCAGGTCGGTGGCGAGGCACTGCACCCACTCGCCCCCCGCCGCCTCCCGCCGCTCCAGCAGGTAGCAGCTGGGGGGGCAGAGGTGGGCGTCGGGCGCGGGGCACCACGTCAGCAGGGCTGCGTTGCTCTCTGCCACGCTCATCTCGGCTGCCACCGGTGCGCTCGGGGGATTGTGCTTCACACCTGCAAGTCACAGCCTGTGTTGACTGCTTGGGAACGGTAGCGAGGCTCCTGGCAGGGTGGCAGAAGGGCTGAGCGGGGCTACGCAGCCCATTTCTCTGGGGATCCCCTCTCTGACGGAGAAGATGGAGAGGACGGTCTTGCTCCCATGTAGCGTGGTGCTGGTTATAGGGGTTTGTGAGTGCCAGCAAGGCTGGGGCCCTGGAGCCCCGGAGCCCCGCTAAAAGCCCCCTTCCCCAAAAAGCCATTGCAGCATTACGTCCCCAGTGTTGTGGGTGCCCATCCCGTCTCTCCCCTGTGTCACCCCCCGTGAATGGGCAGGATGGAGGACACAGAGCCCCTCCGAGCCTGGGGCTTACACTTGACCCGGAGCTGGGAGGATGTCTGCGACTCCCCAGTGGCAAAGGAGATGATGCCCGCGTCCTGGCGGGTGACATGCACCAGCACCAGGAGGTGTGTCCTGCCGAAACTCTTCAGCACGGTGCAGGGTGACTCCCGCAGCTGCAGCCCATCCCGGCTCCAGCAGATCTCCTCCACCGCCTCCCGCGTCTCCACGCAGAAAACCGCGTTCTCCCCCTCCATCACGTCCAGCTTGCGCGGCAGCCGCTTCACAATCACCCCTATGGGAAGAGATGCATGAGGGCCGGGGAGGGATGCTGGGGAGCAGGGTGGGCTCCCTGGGGTGGGAGAGAGGAGGAGGAGGTCGAGGAGGGGCAGCAGCAGGCGCCAGGGCCAAACGGTGGGAAGGTAGATGCGGGGGGCAGTGGAGAGCCTGGCAAGGAGGGGGATAGGAAGGCAAAGCCATGCCGCCGGAGCCCTGCCCCCCACCTCGGACGGAGACCTCAGCGATGCTGCGCCCCTTGTCCTTCATCTGGCAGAGGTAGATGCCGTCATCGTCGGTGCGGGCATCGCGGATTGTCAGGCGCCGCAGCACGCCTCGCTCCTCCATCACGTACTTGTGGCAGGGCTGCAGCTCCCTGTCCTCCAGGTACCAGGCAGTGGGGATGGTCTCCAGTGGCACCTGGCACTCCAGCACAGCATCCTCCCGCTCCGCCACCTCCACGTCTGCCAGCTGTACCTGGAACCGCAGCCGGTGCTCTGCCACCGGGAGAGACGGGTGCTGAGGGCATGCGGTGCACGGCACCCACTGTCAGCCCTTTGCTCGGGGCTCTCCCAGCTCGCAAACAGCGCTGAGCCCTTGGCCCTTCTCTGCCCCTCTCCTCTTTGGCCCATGTGGGACAGGCACTGCCCCCGGGAAGCACATCCTCCAGAGCAGGGGGAACCAGAGATGGGCTGGGGAGACCCAGCGATGCCCCCAGCATCTATCAGCAAGTTTTGGGGGATGCAGGAGCGTGCATGCCAGCACGCCATGGCAGACATTTCAGCAGAGGGAAGCAGCAGGGTGCAGGTGGGGGATGCACCAGGTGCTGGGTCACCCCAGTGGCAGGCTGTCCCCAGCTGGCAGGGTGGCGCTGGGGGACGGGGCTGCTGCCAGTGCAGACGCTTGGAGCCGTGCCCTGCAGGGCTGCCCGCCAAAACCACTAGGCACTTCCAGAGGAATTTGTCACCAAGGCACTGTCCCCCCTCCCCACTCATGGCCGGACACCCAGAGCCCTCCAGAGATGCCACCTCTCTGCTTGCAAGGAGAGAGGGGCATGGGTGGGGGGAGCCAGCTCCCCGGGGGAGCCCAGCATCCCCAGCTTTCAGCCCGCAGCTCTGTCCAGAGGAGCCTGGGGTAATCCCCGGCTGCACAGGGCAAGAGGGAGCCCAGGGATGCTGGGCTCACACACAGACCCATCCCTGCCAGACAAAAAGCCCTGGACACCCCCAGCGCCTGGCCGCACTTGGGCACGCTCCTACCTTTCACCTGGAGCTGCACCGCGCTGAGGGTCTGGCCGGCGGTGTTGGACGCGGTGCAGACGTACAGCCCCTGGTCCTGGGGTTTGCAGTACAGCACCTTGAGGATGAAGTAGCCCTCCCGGTCTTCGTAGACGAGGTGCCTGCGGCTGGGGGCGAGGGGCTCCCCGTCCTTCTGCCAGATGATCTCCGGCTTGGGCTTGCCGGTGACGTAGCAGCGAAACTTGGCGTGCTTCCCTGTGCTCACGGCGAACACCTTGGCCCCTGGCACCCCAGCCGGCACCGCACCTTTGGGCATCCAGGTCTCTGGTCCTGCGTGCCGTCCCACTGCGTGCTGCCGCCGCCGCTGCTGCCGTTCTGCCAGTGGCTCGGGGCCATCAGCAGGAGAGCCATTGGGGCGCCCATCCAGTGGCACCCGGGGTTCGACCAGGAGCACGGCAGCAGCCAGGGCCTCCCGGGAGCCGCTGCGTACCCGGCACACATACACCCCCCCGTCTGGGGGCCGGGCACCGAACAGCTTCAGGAAGTGCCAGTCCTCTGGCTCCTGCCCCACCGCGAAGTGGCTGCTCTCAAAGAGGTCGGAGAGCTTGTGCCCATCCTTCTCCCACTCCAGCACTGGGCATGGCTGCCCGGACACCCTGCAGGCAAACATCACGTCCTCCCCCTGGCACACCCGTGTGGATGAGGGGGCAACAAGGAAGGCGGGTGCCTCGCCGCCCGAGCATCCCTCCTTCTGGGGCTCTCCTGCCTCCACCTTGAGCGTGGTGGCGGCGTAGGTCTCACCAACGCTGTTCCTGGCCTTGCAGACGTAGAGCCCGCTGTCCTGGGGGGTGGCGCGGGACACCAGCAGGCTGTACAGGTCCCCCTTGGCCTCCATGTGGAAATGGCCCGAGGGCTCGATCAGGGTCTTGTCCTTCTCCCAGAGGATGCTCGGCCGGGGGTCACCTGTGATCTGGCAGCTCAGGACCGCATCGGCACCACTTTGCACCGTGAAGGCACGTGGGTAGGCCAGGAACCTGGGGGCTCCCCCGAACCCGTCCATCATCAGCTCCCCAGGGTCACGGCAGGTGACTGACCAGGGCAGCAGTGGGGATCATCAGCCTGGGGAGATGTACAGACCTACTAGGGCAGGGACTCAGGCTTTGACAAGGGACTGGGGTAGAGCACTGCCAGGAGGGACCTCAGCCCGGAGAGAAGCACCCAGCACTGAACCCATGCCGCAGGAGCATCACCCTTGCTCTGAGCACCCCCACCCCACTGGATATGCTCCTGTCTCAGCCCGAATCACCCGCTTCCCAGCTCAGCAGCAATAGAAGAGGTGACTAAAGGCAGGTCTTTGCACCCCAGGGGGCCCGGGCTCCCACAGCCCAGGCTGCCTGCCCCAGGGTCGCAGAGGGGACCCCAGCTCCTGGGGCGGGGGGCACCTGCCTAGACGGGGAGCGCGGGCAGCTGCTGGCTGGGTGCTGGGGATGGGGGACGGTGGAGGCAGGACGGCCCCAGCCCGCCCCTTCCCCACCCGCGGGGCATTCCTGCAGTATCGGGTGGTGGCAGAGCCGCATTCCTGCAGCATCTGGGCTGGCTCAGCAGGCAGATGCTGATACGGGGCTGTCGCGAGCAGGAGGCACCCGGCCAGATCCGGGCGCTTCCTCCCGGGCTTGGAGGGGCAAGGGACCCCCTTGTGCCCAGCGGTCATCCCGCACGGCCGTGTCCTGGGGCAAAGCGGGGCTCCCCCGGGAGCAGGTCCCCCTCTAGAGTGTGGTCCCACAGGCAGGATCCAGCCCTTGGGTACTCAAAGCCACGTCTGGAAATAATCAGTTGCTCAAGCCCCAGGGCGCAGACAGAAGGCTGGGGAGAGGGGTCCTGCTTTTGGAGGTCACTGCCTCCATCCCCAGTGCTGCGGGTAACCATGCCCATTGTCACAGGCAGGAGTGGGACAGGCTCCATGCCTCCCCTGGGCGAGCGCACCCCAACCTCTGCCCACACCATGGCCAGGGCTGGGACAGAGGCGTCTCTGCCTCCTTCACGCAGGGCAGGGGGAAGAGAAATCAAACTACTCCCTGAATGAGCCAGAGGGGATGGTGGGAGAGGGTTGGTCCCTGAGGAGCGGCAGGGACCAGGGCCAGCTCCTCCTCCCAGACCCCTACCTCCGGGACGGCTCATGCATTCAGAGCCACTTCCCTGGCCACATGGTCCCCTGACCCACGGGCCACCCCACGGCAGCTCCCACAGACATGCACAGCCCCGATGGCTCGGACGCCCCACTGCCCCCTTCAGCCACCCCCTTCTCCAATTGCCCTGCCCCATATGGCCCCACAGCCCAGTCCCGTGTCCCATGCTCACACCTCGCTCCGCCGCCTCTGCCCCGTGTCTCCCAGTGCCGGCACCAGCTCCTGCCTCTTCCCCCAGCTTTGCTCCCGGGTGTCAGCACGCAGGGACCAAACGTTACAAATGCCTGCAGCTGCTGTCCCCAAAAATACCCTCTGATGACACGCTGAGTTGATAAGACTGAGCCTGCTCCATTCAGCGCCTCGCCGGGGCAGGGCTGGCCTATGTATAGCAGCCCGGCAGGAGCCACCCGGCCTGGAGGCAGTGCTCCACCTCCGGAGATCCAGGGTGCTGCAAACCCGGCTGTGCCTCGGTGCTGGGTCAGCCTGCGGCAGGAGGCAACGCGCCGCATGGGGTGCATGGCATGGGGTGCATGGTGTGGGGTGCATAGTTTGGCGTGAGATCCGAGATCCAGGGTGCTGCAAAGTGCCTCGGGCCTCGGTGCTGGGTCAGCCGGAGGCAACGCGCATGGGGTGCATGGCATGGGGTGCATGGCGTGGGGTGCATGGCGTGGGGTGCACAGTTTGGCATGCACGGTGTGGGATGCATGGCATGGGACACCAGGCTGCAGTGGGACGGGACATGACACGCAGGACATGCTGCATGGGGTGGGACACACCACACTGGATGCTGCACGAGATGCCAGGCTGCAGGGGATGGGATGTGCTGTACGGGCCTGTATGTGGGAAGCCGGGCTGCAGGTGGAGTGGTGGGGGTGCAGAGGCTGCCCACCACCCCTCAGGCAGGGCTGCTGGATGGGGGATGCCTGGCACTGTCCCCGCAGGCAGCGGCGGGAGGAAGGGCAGGACGCGCTGGGTGCTCTCACAGCCTGTGCCCCTGCTGCAGCTCCTGCCCCAGGAGCCAGTCTGTGGCTAGCCAATCCAAAGGGCACCATGGGATCCTTTTCCTGGCATTGCTGTGAGGTCTCCAGCTGGCCTGGCTCTGCCTCACCTCTTCTCCTTCTCCTCCTCTCCTGAAGCTGGCCCAGCCTTCCCCAGCCCCAGGCAGCATGGGGACCTCTTGCCATCCCTGCTTCACATCCTCAGGACCTCGCCAGCCTCCAGGATGCCATGGAGATGCCACAGCCCACCCACCCCAGCCTGCCCTCCCCAAAGCCCCCTCCTCATGGCCCGGCTCCCTCGTGAGCTTGGGACATCCCAGCCATCCCTGGCATGAGGGTGCCCAGCCTGTCATCCCCAACATGACCCCCCACCCTGGGGCCTTGCAGGGCCCTGCCCAGATGTCCACGATCGGGGGCACCCAGCACCGGCAGCTGCAAAGCTCGCCCAGGGTGCCCCCTCCATCCCCACCAGCACGGGAAAACCTTGCCGGCAGCACCCTGCCCACAGCCCGGCCTC
>NW_008794888.1:3810190-3814142 GCF_000699145.1 Aptenodytes forsteri | reverse complement strand
CCCGGGCGCCATCCCCCCCCAGACCACACTGTCCTTGCAGTCCTCGCATTCCAGACGTCTCAGTGCTTTCACTGCCCAGAGATAATATTCACGGCGAGCAGACGTTTGCGTCAGTGTCAGATAGGTCTCAATGCCACCCTGCCCCGGGGGGAGCGCAGCAGGCAAACGGGCTGGGCAGGCAGGCAGGAGCCCACTGCAGAGCCCCCTGAGCCGCTGGCCCGCCGCACGCCCCATGGTCATGCTGCTCCTCCTGCACCTGCTGCCTGCCATGCTGCCCACTGCCACCCTGGCCAGCTGCACCGGGGCTGGTGCCGACCGGCAGCTCATCCTGGCCAAGGTGCAGGCACGGGTACTAGAGCATCTGAGCCCCCCGCTTCTCCAGGAGGAGCCCCAGAAGGAAGCAAGGAGGGTGCACCGGAGAGATGTCCTTGAAAACGCCGAAGTCGAGCCCGAGGAGCTGGAAGACATCTCCCAGGTGATCCTCTTCCCTTCCACAGGTGAGAATGCCCTGGTGGGATGGAGAGGGCGGAGGGGTGAAGCAGGGTGGGGGCTTGGGGCAACACAGATGCAGCAGGATGGAGGAGCTGCTGTGGGGGTCTGCAGGAGAAGAGAAAGAGGGTACACCAGGCTAGGGTGCGGGCACGGGCAAGGTGTGGAGAAGAGCCAGGAGGTGGAAAGGGGTGGCAGGCGGGGACAGGCAGAGCAGCCCAGAACACAGGCAGGGAGAGGGGCAGGCAGCACAAGAGGGTGCCAAGAGGCTGGGGAACGGCTGGGCCAGGTGGGATGCAGGGAGATGGGGGCGCTGAGGAGCAGGCAGGGTGGGATAGGGCGGGATGCTAGGGAACGGGGCAGGATGCTGGGAAGTAGGATGGGATGGGATACTAAAGGACAGGGCAGGATGCTGTGGGACGGGGCAGGATGACCAGCTATGGGGCAGGACACTGGAAGATGGGGCAGGATGCTTGGGGGATGGGGGGCAGCAGTAATGGACCAGCCTAGGGCACAGCAGGGCTCAGCTGTGGGGTGCAGTGCAGTGGCTGCTGCATGGCACTAGACCTCAGCTCCCCTGCACCATGCCGCAGCCCAGGCCGGCAGCAGGGCGCCCTGCCAGCATCCTGGGGACCCTCTGTAACACCCCACCTCCCACCCGGTGTCAGGGACCCTCCCCAGGTTTGGGCGCGCGCCCTGAGCATCTTTCTCCCTCCCACAGACGTGCCCTGCGAGCCCACGCAGCCAGACAAGCTGCTGGAGGAAGAAGGGATTTTCACCTACCTCTTCCAGCCCTCGGCACACACCCTGAGCCGCGTGGTGACCTCCGCCCAGCTCTGGTTTTACACCGGCCCCTCGGCCGCCCCCAACCACTCAGCCCCTGATGTGCTGACCCTGTCACCACAGGGCCACATGCCGGTGGCAGCCACGGTGGTGCGGACACCCGAGCACTGGATGGTGTTTCACTTTGCCCCGGAGCTGCTGCCCCAGCTCTCCCAGCCGCTCTTCGCTCTCCTGGTGCGCTGCCCCGGCTGCCCCTGCCTGGCCGAGGGGGACAAGATGCCCTTCTTGGTGGCCACCACCCGGGCCAAAGGCAGCGAGAGGGCTCGTCGCTCCGCCATGCCCTGGTCCCCGGCCGCCCTGAGCCTGCTGCAGCGCCCGTCTGAGGACCTGGCTGCCCACACCAACTGCCGCCGGGCTTCCCTCAACATCTCCTTCGAGGAGCTGGGCTGGGACAAGTGGATCGTGCATCCCAGCAGCTTCGTTTTCCACTACTGCCACGGGAGCTGCGCAGAGGGCCACGGGCTGAACCACCGCCTGGGCGTGCAGCTCTGCTGCGCTGCCCTGCCCGGCACCATGCGCTCCCTGCGCGTCCGCACCACCTCCGACGGCGGGTACTCCTTCAAGTATGAGACGGTGCCCAACATCCTGGCCCAGGACTGCACCTGCGTTTAGGGCATCCCACAGCCCAGCCCCAGACCGTCATCCTGCCCAGGAGGAGTCGCTCACCCAGGGGACCCCCGGCCCCGCGCTGCAGGGACCAGAGGGACCCGGCGGGGGGGTTTGGGCTGTGCCACCCTCCCCTGCACAAGCTGGAGTTTCAGGCTGCTCTGGGTATGGTCACGCTGCCAGACCTGCCCCAGGGCCGGTCCCAGCCCAGAGCAAGCTGGGGCATGGCAGGGCAGGGACTGGCACAGCCTCAGACAGAGGCACCAACCCCTTGCCGAAGCCAGCCTGCCGTCTGCAACCAGCTCAGCCCCCGTTTCTCCCCACCTGCTCCCCTCCCCCAGTTTCCCCCCCAAAAAAAGACTGGGGTCCCATTCCTGCTGCAGAGTGCAACAGCCTCCCCATGCTCCCAGGCACGGCCAGGCTGCTGCGGCAGGGATCAGGATGTGCCAGGACGAGCCCATGCCAGGACCTTGCACTGGTGGTGGGGCTGGTGGCACGGGTGGTGCTGCAAGCGAGCCCTCTCCTGGTGGCACAGCCTGTTGGAAAGCTTAACGGGATGAGTGAAATAAACCTGTTCCCTTCACCAAAACAGCCTGGAAACGCCAGCTTCCATCAGAGGCAGCCACAGAGGCAGCATGTGGTTGTGCAGTGGGTTGCGAGCTCCCCAGGGGCTTTTGGCTGGAGGAGGGAGGGGATGGGCAAGTGCTGCAAGAGGCGTCCAGCTCTGACCCGGGGTCCCAGAGTGGGGACTGAGGTGTGCTGGCCAAAATCAGCATGGCGTGGCTGGGTTTGACCTGGCTCCAGGGCAGGGGAGCACAGGGCAGGGCAGCATCCCTTCCGCTCCCGGCTGCAGCGGGATGGGGAGGCACGGGGAAGCCTCTCACTGGGCCTCTCGCAATCCCGCTCCGCCAGGCCGATGGAGGCTGCCCCGGCTGCAGCCGTCTCTGCACGGCAGGAACGACTGAGTCACCCCAGGCAAGCAGGGAGGTCCCAGGGCAGGCGGGCGGCGCTGCCGGCCCCAGCCCAGCTGCGCAGGATTCCCTTCCCACCCCTTCCTCCCAAAGGACCGGATGCAGCAGTTCAGTACAAAATGTCTCCAGCCTTTACTAATATAGATATTAAAAAAAAAAAAAGAAGAAAAAACAGAGCGACAATCATTTCTGAGTAAAAAACAACGCTACAAAAATCCCCGTGTGACCCAGGCTGAGATGATGAGAAATGCCCTGCTGGCTCCCGGCTGAGCCCAGCTTGGGGCACCGTGTCCCCCCACTGCGGGACCAGGGTCCGGCCCCGCACAGGGGGTCCCGGCCCCACGGCCAGAGCGGGAGGGGATGGGCTTTGGTCCAAGGGTGGCCAGCTGGGAGCGGGGCGGAGGCGGCAGGAAGGACAGCCCCTGCCCTCTGCACAGACATTTCCCAGCAGGCCAGCCCCGTGGCTCGCACCCCCGTGCCAGGACGCCGTGCAGCACGGCCCCCCTGGCCACACCGGCACTTTCCGGCAGCAGCACCACCAGGACTCCTTCCGTCCCCTCTGCTTCAAGCTCAATGCCAGCCCAGCCCCATGGTTCAGCCCAGCCAGCCAGACCCCCAAGGCTCGGCTCCCCGAAACCCCTATGCCACGGGGGCAATACCGGCATCACCAGCATGGCCTGCACATGCACAGCGCCGGCCAGCGCAGCAGCAGGTGGCAGTGGGCACAGGAGGGCACGGGGAGGTGTGAGGAGAAGATGCTGCAGGAAATGGGTGCGGGAGGAGGAAAAGGGGGTGAAACGGGAGACGGAGGGGCGCAGGCCCAGAGCAGAGACCGGGAGCAGAGTATAAAAATGCCAGGGTGCACACGCTGACGGGTTTATAAAAACGTACAAAAATAAGATATTCCCTTTTTGAAAATTAAGTAGGAATGTCCCCCAAGGCCCCCATCCCTGCTGCTGCCCACCGGGACAGGGCTGCCCGGCCAGCCCTGCCGGACAGGCACGCGTCACCCTGTGCCCCGTGCCCCTGGCAGGCTGCCCGTC
>NW_008794888.1:3806631-3810168 GCF_000699145.1 Aptenodytes forsteri | reverse complement strand
GACCCCGCCGTCGTCCCTGGTGGCACTCACAGCCCTGCGGGGAGCAAGAGGCAGGTTAGTATCCACCCCAGGGGGAATGGCATTCCCTCCCCGGGGGAGCCCGGGGGTAATCCCCATACCCCCACCCCAGTTGGCCGGATCCATCCCCCTCCCCGGCTCACCCGTGGTCCTCTCGCAGGCGGCGGTCCCCTTTTCATGGGCGAGGTTGAGGCGGTTCTGCTCAGCGGCGATGCCGTTGGCCTCAGGGCTGCTGCTGCGGGGAGGGGCGGGGGGGCGGGGGGGGGGGCTGAAGGTGGAAGGCCACCTCCAGGTGCTCCTGGGCCAGGCGCAGGTGCTCACGCAGGCGGTCCAGCTCATGCGCCGGGGGAGCCCCGGCCAGGGCGAAGCGCCCTGCCACCGCTGCCTGGGCCAGGCTCTCCCGGTAGTCCAGCTTGCCATCGGGCAGTGGGGCTCGTGGCGGCTCCTTCTTCAGCGAGTGGTAGGTGGGGGGTGCACCGGGGGCTTTCTTGGGGTACTGTGGCGTGGGGCTGCTGCCAGCCGGGAGCGGGGGCCCATCGGACTGGCTCAGGGCATCCCGGATGCGCCCCACACCAAGGTGCACGAGCTCACAGAGGTTGAGGAAGAGGCAGAGCCCGCTGACGGCATACATGATGAGGAGGAAGATGGTCTTCTCAGTGGGGCGGGAGACAAAGCAGTCGACGGTGTGCGGGCAGGGGCTGCGGCTGCAGACATAGGAGGGGCTCACCTCAAAGCGGTACAGCAGGTACTGCCCGAAGAGGAAAGCCGTCTCCAGCAGCGAGCGGCACAGCAAGTGCAGGACGTAGGCGCGCATCAGCCCATCCTGCTTGATGCGGCGTCGGCCATCATGCTTCTCTCCGCCCTCCGGGCTCTTCTCCTTCTCCACCTCGATCTCCTCAAAGATCATGGGGTCTTCTTCGTTATCATCCTCTGCCTCCTCGTAGTCCCGTCCGGCTCCCCGGCGCACCACCGGCATGCGTGCCCGCCGGGCTGCCGGTGCCCGGCGCCGTGAGGACTCGGGCATGCGGGCGATGCGGTGCATGGCGAAGCCCAGGTAGAGCACCGATGGCGTGGCCACCATGATGATCTGGAAGATCCAGAAGCGTACGTGGGAGAGCGGGGCGAAGGCGTCGTAGCAGACGTTCTCGCAGCCCGGCTGCTGCGTGTTGCAGACAAACTTGCTCTGCTCGTCGTAGTAGATGGACTCGCCCCCCACGGCTGTCAGCACAATGCGGAAGACGATGAGGACGGTCAGCCAGATCTTGCCCACGAAGGTTGAGTGGTTGTTGATCTCCTCCAGGAGCCGCGTCAGGAAACTCCAGCTCATCCTGGCTAGACAGTTGTCTCAAACCCTGCGGGGAAGGGGCAGGCAAACAGGCACTGAGCAAACCCACGTGCACCTCACCGGGCCCCCCAAACCACCAGCCACCACCCCAGCTCTGCCCCTCTCCCTCTCTCAGCACCGACGTCCCTTCCCTTACCCACAGGTCCACAAACACAGCTCTGCCCGGGCAGCCATCTCCCCAAAACCACATCCCCTGCCCAGCGCCGCCTCCCCATGCTCCCGTCTGCATCCTGCTCCCACCCTGCCACCAGCCAGGTAGGTGGAGGGGACCCGCGGAGCAGGGGAAAGGCTGGGACGTCCCCGTCCCCTGCAGGACGCATCTGGGGGAAGAGTCAGCACAACCACAGCCAGGGTAAACACGGCAGCACGGGGCAGCGCCAGCTGGGGAGGGCGAGGGGACAGGCAGGGGACAGAACCGCCTCCTCCGCCCCCGGTGCCAGGGCACCCGTCTGCCACCTGGTCCTGGGCAGGTCCCCAACCAGCGCCGCACCCTGTGCCAGCACCCACACCCTCCCACGGGGGTCCATGGGCCCCTGGAGGAAGGCAACACGCAGGCAGCACGGCAGGGTGCCAGCAGCTCCTCTGGCCCACTGCAGCTGCCAGCCCCAAGCCCTGGCCAAGGGGGGACTCCCCTGAGCAGCATCCCTCACCACATGCCCACAAGCCAGGTCCTCTGCACTGCACAGAGCCCTCCCTTGAGGGCCAGCAGAGATGCAGCATCACTCTGCCCCACCAAACCTCCGCGCTGTGCCCACCCTCCTGTGGGACCCCCACCCCCAATCCCTACGAGTTCCCGAAGCCCACGGTGGCTGGTGCTCAGAGCACCCCGCAGCCTGACGGCAAAGGCTGGCAGGGGAAGCGGAGCAGAAGGCAGGAGAGCGACGGCGAGGGGCAGCGTGGGGCGGTCAAGGAATTGCACAAACTCCTGGCGAAGCAGCTGACACCAGAGGTCGGGGAGGAAATTACGAGGACCATGCCACAGCTCCCGGCCAAAGGAGAAGATGCAAGAGCAGACACCCTACCGCCACCCCCGGTTTCAGCAGCTTGCACACGAGCTGATGCAAGGGCAGCAGGTGGCAGGGCTGCCTGGAGTGAGCAGAAGGGATGTGTCCCCATGGAGCCCCCAGCCTCCCCCACGCCTCGCCTGCCCTCTGGCCAGCCCCGTCCCATCACCTCCGGCCAGGGCATGTCCCTGCGGACGATGGCTCCTGCTGCACTCACGCCACTATTGTCCAGAATAAGAGGATCTTTTTGGCTTAGCTCAGCCTGCCTCCCAGGCAGAAAAGCCCCTCCAGCACAAGCACCTGCACTCAGGACGCACTCCCGCTGATGGCCTGGTGCTCGACACAGCCTGCTGAGCTGTGGGAGGTGGCACGAGCTGGCATCAGGGACCCAAACCCAGCCCATCAGGGCCACCATCCTCCTGTGGTCAAGCACCCTGCAAGGTCTCGCTGCAGCCCCATCTCCCCGGTGCAAGGCTCTCTCCCCCAGGACCCCACTGAAAGGAGGATGCTTTGTGTCTGCTTCTAGCCCTTGCCTGGCAGCAGCACACAGCCCTGGCCCCAGGGTGAGGGGCTGGAGCAGGGGACAAGACCTGGGGACCAGGCAGGAGTGCAGCCCCGGGAGCTGGTAAGCCCAGGAAAAGCGAAAGCACACACGTGGGCACTGCCGTAGCGGCCAAGGAGAGATGACACAGGGATGGACTGCAGCGTGGGTCAGGAGCTGCGGTGGGCACAGCTGGGGCAGAACAGAGCTCCCTGCGCCCATTCTCCCTGCCCCCCCCCAGGGCAGGTGGCCAGAGCCCAGCTCTCTGCCGAAGGGGCCAAGCCACCCACCGCCTCCCGGCTGCGCCGCGAGTCAGGGCCAGCACCACGTGCCTTGGCCAGGCCCTACATGTATGAGCCCAGCCCTACCGACCCCAGGTCCCCCTGCCTGGGGCCCCCAGGCCCCTCTGCCCCAGCCTGCCCTGCCGAGGGACCCCACCTCCCCAACCCACATCAGATCAGGGCCTCCTGCACCCCAGCACCGGGCAGCCCACCCTGGGGCTCGCGAGCCCCTGCCTGCTCAGAGACCCCTGTCCCACTGATGCCGGCCAGCCCACGCTGGGTCCCACTGACCCCTGCCAGCCTGGGGACCCAGCCCCCCAACCCCCGCCTTCCCGGGGCCCCCAGCCT
>NW_008794888.1:3779873-3806015 GCF_000699145.1 Aptenodytes forsteri | reverse complement strand
CCCATCCAGCCCCCGGTGGGCCGGCTCTCCCCCTCCGCCCTTTGCCCCCGGGGAGCTCGTTGGCGCCCGGGATGCCGCCCCCGCCGAGGTGCGAAGCTGAGGCTTCCTGCTCGCTGTGGGGAAACGCTCCAAACGGTTGGTGCGGCAGCAGCCTCGGGGGCCCTGGCTCAGCCGCGGGGTGTTCAGGGATGAGCAACGCCTTCCAAAGGAGCGCTGGTGAGCCTGGCCGCAGAGGGAGAGGTGGGAGCCAGCGCTCCGGCCACCAGACTCAGCTGCACAATAACCTCCCGTCCCCCATAACACCAAATTCTTCCTCTCCCAGTGAAGAGAAAGAGAGAGGATGGAAGAAAGGAGGGACCCGGTGGCACCACAGGACAGGTGGTCCCAGATATGTGGGAATGTGGAGCAAAATGTGCCTGTGTGGTGGGAATGCACTTCAAATCCTTTGAAGCCTGTGCTGCTTCTCGTGCCCCAGGCCAGGTCCCTGCAGCAGGACCAGGGCCGAGCACGCAGCACCTCCAGATGTGCCCTTCGAGAGCCACCTCTGCTCATCCTGGGCAATAGCACTGCTCTCCCAAGGCCAGAGCAATGGCAGCGGTGGCTTTGAGTTACTGCCCTGGAGCCATGGGCTGTCCCTCCGCAAGAGCACCCCGGCCACTCACTTCCTGCGCTACCAAAATTAGTTCTGGGGGTTTTAGTCCCCGAGCTGGGCCAACCACGCCCATGTCGTCCTGGGCAGAGCACCCTGTCCTTGTGCCTTGTGTGGGGACGGGGAGGGATGCCGGGCTGCCTTGTGCAACCCAAATAGCTGGGGGGAAGCTGGTATCTGCATAAGCTCATGAAATGCTGCTTCTCCCCACTGAAGCACGTGCTCCCTCCTGCAGAAGGGTTTCCATGAGCAGGCACTGGTGGGTGCAGCACCCCTGCCCACCTCCTGCGGGCAGTGCCGGGGGCTGGCTGCAGGAGGGCTGAGGCCAGGCGGCTGGGGCAAGGAGCAGGGTGGGAAGCATGGTCACTGCATCCGGTGTGGGTTTTTGGTTATTCTGAGCCCACTGAGTAACAGCAGCCCTACTGCTTCCCCTGCTGCTTCCCTAAGTCAGCAAGAGCCACCACGGTGCTGCCCCAGCACCTGCACAGCCCAGGCACGGGCTCGGTGCTTTCCCGCGGGAGGGCAACTGGAGCCCCCCAGAGCAGCATGCTGCACCCTGACATGGGCGCAGGTGTGTGCACAAGAGGAAGGGGGAAAGGGCCCTGCTTCGAGCTCTCTTGCTCAATCCTTCCTTCCCCCCTGCTCATGGATGGGTCCTTCCCAGGTGACAGCTTCAGCCATATGGAGGGAGAGCTGCAGCAGAAGGAAGGGGATTTGACCTGGCCATGAAGAAGCACTTTCCGTTGAATCACACCCCCATGCACGCAACTGTGGCATTAACATTTCTGGAAGAGGAAATGCATGTTGCAGATCCAGAAGCAGATGCTCTGGGAGCAACCCCTGGGCACAGCCTCCATCCCAGGCCAGGAGCAACAGGCGGAGGTGGATGCAGGGAGACAGCAAGCCGAGCACAGAAACTCAAGCTTTTGGAAGGATGCAGGGAAGCGTTCAGGGCCAGGGAGGGAGCCTGGGGCTGCAGCCAGGTAGCACCCACAGTGTGGCACAGAGAGGTAGGAGCAGAGCAGGGGGCTGTCAGCACGAGGGCCGTGTCCCAGTGGGCTGGAGAGGACCTGCTGGGGAGGGCAAGCAGCACACAGCCTATGTTGAACCTCTTGCTCTTGCCAGGTGGTTAAAGCAGCTTGGGCTTTTCTTTCCCCACAGTCACCACTAGTTTTCAAGCGCTCCCAGGTCTCGCCTCCAGCCTGGCTTCACCCCCAGGCAGCCAACAAGTTTGCCAGGGGTAAGGGACCTACATGACCGTTTGACTCCAGTTCTCAGCGTGTTAAGAACAAGCCCCCATAGCAGCCTCATGTTAAACTGGAGAGCATGACCCACCGAGGCACTGCAAACTGAGGCCGTTGCACCCAGAACGAAGCCACTTGTTGGGCCGGGGCCAGGTACAGCTGCTGCAGCAGCAAGCATTTTTGTGCAGCACAGCTCAGCCTACGCCTGGGCTGCAGGGCAGAGCTTGCCTCAGGAGGCCAGGCCCAGAGGCTGGTGTCAGACACCCCCCATGGACAGGCATTACTGTGCTTGCCAGCATCTGGCCATTGGCGTCAGAGCCCTCCCATTTCCCCCACAACCGTGTGCTGCATGTCCCCAGGCTCTACCCTCATCTCGAGCTTGCAACACCCAACTGCCTGCAGCGGCATCACCCTTTCAGCCTGGGGCAGAGGGTAAACCCACAACAGCCGGGAAAGGAAGGTGGTGCATGAAGGGTGTTGCCCACCCTCATCCCTTCCCACATCAGCTGAGGCTGACAGAGCCGGGCCCAACACGGGCAGGAAGGATGTGCAAGACCAGCAGCCTTGCGGGGTCTGGCTCAGAGACAAGCTTCGCAGAGGAAACAGGAGCAGCGTCACCAACCACAAAAAACAGGATCAGCCCCAAACCACTGAGTCTGTGGGGCAGAGCCCAGAGCTGGAGCGAGTGTGGGGAACATGGCAGGGCGGCTGCATGGCCTGGTGAGAGTGAGGGGAGCTGGTAACTGAGGAGATATGGCTGAGGGGGAACATAAGCACAGGAATAAGGAGAATATCCACTTCTGGGACAAACGCTACAGCTCAGGAGGGGCACGGCAAGACCTCCCACAAGCAGCCCCTGCTCGCTGCTCAGCCACAGCGCTGAGATGGAGGCACCCTCAGCAACTCCATGGCCAGACCCTTGCATCGGCTGCCGGACACGGGGTGCCAGGGAGGGCGTGGGGCCCAGACTGGCTCTCAATAGCTGCCTCAGTTCCTGCTCTAATCGATAGGGCAGGATGGGCTGGGCCCTGCTACGACTGCCTCTGCTTCCGGGGATGGTGGCAGCGCGGCAGATGGCAGGGCCAGGCACCCCGGGCACGTTTGCTGTGGGGCGACGTGGACCCTGCCCGGCTAGGGCTTGGCAGCTGGACGAGGAAGGGGCAAACTAGCTCCACCCTTCCCAAGCGGGGCTGCAGGCAGGCAGGGCTGCAGGTGGGCAGCATGAGTCCTCAGCAGCAAACATGCTCTTCCCAGATTAAACAACTCGGCTAGCACTGGGACAGGGAGCAGACGGCTCTATTTGGGACTGTTTGTCCTGATACAGGACAGCTCCACAACTAGCTTAATAACCTTCTGATAACAGGCAGAGGCACGCTCTGTCACAGGAATGCAAAGGGCAATGACCGTCCCCCTTAACGCAAGCTGAGAGAAGGCTGGGATGGCTTCAAAATAAAGTCCCCTTCCTTTTCCTCCCTGCTTGATTATGAAGCACAGTGGGGGGTACATGGCACAGCCCCTGCTTACCTCCCTCCTGCTAGGGTCTCCTTCCCAGTTCCTGGGTGCTGACTTCTGCCAGCACCCTGGTACTGCACGTGGCAGTGCGGTACTGCTCAGCCTGTGCTCGCTGCTCTTCCCCTGCCAGCCAAGCTGGAGGGCAGCCCAAAGGGAAGGAGTTTACACGGCTCTGTAAGCTGGGTAAGGAGTGTTGGCACCCGCGGAAGGGATGAAGCTGGCCAGGCAGGTCTGCGAGCCATGGGGAATGTGTGCCCTTTGCTGCTACATCTCCTGTCCTCTGGAGATGAGGCCAGCAGGGATATTCTGCTAGAAGTAAACGACCAGTCCCTCCAGTCAGCCGGTTTTATTAGAAACAAGGCTTTGTTAGTTAGACAGTGCAAGGGGGCTGACAGCTAACCCACAGGCTATGCATGCTCAAGGAAGCACTGGTTTAGAGGGTAGACACACAGAGTAAGAAGCACTGAAATAGCCAAACGTGTGACTGAGGCATCATTTTCATCGATGAGTTGAACAGCAAAGTAAGGCAGGGCTGCTACATGCCTGCGGAAAAGCTGTGGCAGCTTCAGGCTCATGGCAATGGCCAGCCTGAAGCTTGAGCCCACAGCTGCCCCGGGGCTGCCTGCAGCCTGTCTCCAGAGCCCTGTGGCCACCCCAGGCCTAGGCATCCCTCCAGCTACACACACCTGAAGAAGAGCCTGCTCCAGGCAGATGCAGGCAGGGAAATGTTGAGATTCAGACCAGCCTTGCTCCATGCTAGCAGTTGAGCGCTGGAGTCAAGTGCACCCAGAAAAGGAAAGGGGAAGGAGGGGAAAAATTGAGACTGTCTAAGAGCACAGCTGGGGGACTGCATGCTCAGAGCTGTGACAGGCAGAAGACCTCTGCAGCTGGTTCAACAGATGTCACACCTTTCCACAAACCCTGGCTCTCCTATGCAGTCCCTATCCTGCACGGCCATCAGTTGGGGCTGCCTGCAGTGCTGGAGTGGAAGAGCATGTCGGGGAAGCCCTTCCACACACCCAGCTGATGCGATGAGGCCAGTTAATCCTATCACTGTGCCTAGTGTGAGGAGCCCCACAGTAAAGTGTTCACAATCACAAATTAACCACAAAGGGGTTAATCTGGTAACAACCGGGACAAAACCCTAAGGGAAAACAAAGCAAGTGTTTCATCAAGAGGCAGGAGACAGGTTGCGGCAGCACATGTGAGCTCCCCTGTCAGCAGCAGGAGGAATGCAGAAGAGCAGGGAGCTGTTAACTGGACCAAGAGGCTAGTGCTGAGCTGAGGGCACAGACCTGCAGAGACATGGCAAGGAGCAGAAGCAAATGAGTAGTCACTTCTGCAGTAAAAACCAGGAAGAGCTTGAGAAGAGCTATGGACAGGCACACAGCTGAAGCCTTTGGTTCTGGCAGTCGACACTTTGTCAGGCCCCTCAACACATACCCGGACACTGGCGTGGCAGAGCAAAGGTGCAGCTCAGCTAAGATGGAAAAAGCAAGCTCCAGGGATGGGCTTTCTCAGGGGATCAGCTTACGCCGAAGAGACATCAATGAGCTGGTCCAGTAACTCCAATTTTGACTCTTACCCTTTGTGAAAAACGCAGCTATAGAAGGTGAAGACAGTACTTACACAAGCTTCTTAAATGGCAAGACGAAGGCAGAAAACCCTTACTGGCCTTTACTGGCTCAGCTCTCTCAGACTCCTTCCCCTGGACAAAGTACTAGGTGCTGGCAGCACTTCCACTGAGTTCACACCCACTCGTGATCCGAGATCGCTCCAAAGGAACGGAGAGCAGCAGCCATATACCCATTTAGGAAGAGGGGAGAAAGTGGAATGCGTTGTGACATCTGCCTCAAGACAGTATAGATCTTGTCAATCAAGTCTATAGAAGGCTAGATAAAAATATCAGCCACTGCGGGCCTTCAGCAACTCAACTGCTTCTGGAAGCGACAGGAGAAAGTCTAATAGCACAGCGATTCCAAGAAAGTGTCCAACTGTGCACTGCGAGTTGGCCTTCAGACCACTACAAAGTATGGAAACTGAACTTCCCGCTCTCCTAAGGCCATGAGGATGGCATAGCTGGGTTTGAACAGGGAGGGAAACTTTATCTCATCTGTCCAGGTGAGACTGGAGCAGTGCGATGCTGTGGGACCCAGTCACTGCTGTTTTCTAGGTGAAAGAAGCTGAAGCCACAGACACCAACTTCGGGTATGTGGAAGGTTTGGATGTCGTAGAGACTGTTACAAAGAGCTGCCATGCTCAGTATCCAAAGAAAATAGGCGTCAGGTCACTGAATGACAAATACATGTCTTCAAAGAAATCAAGATCACCTCGCCATAAAATAGAGGTTTTGTCACTAAGGATTCAGCAGTCGGAAAACTTGCCCTGAAACTGTGCGTTGAACACTCATAGCAAGACAGAGACACTGCTCTGGGAAAAACCACCATCAGTAAAGGTCCCCGCTTGGGGTATCAGATCCCACCTGGCAGCACCTTAACGTAACAGGCCCATTTCTGCTCACCCCAACAGGGAGCTTCAACTGCATCAAAACACCACACACAGCATCTCCACTTGCTCTTCTCTGGGCAGGGTGCGGAGACCCTGTGACACAGCAAGCCCAGGCCAGGCAGCGGCATTTTTTCAGCTGCATTTAACTCTGTGCAGGAGAGGTTGAGACAAGGTAAAGCCTGGTACAGGGAAGAACCTGGGGGCAGGTACTCCCGCCTCCACAGCCACAGCAGTAACAGCTCCTGTGAGAGGCATGCCTCTGAGGGCCTGTACAGCCAGTAAGCAACTTGCTGGGGCTGGAAGCCCACAGGATGTTCTCCTGTGACAATTGCCCTCAGGTGAGCAACACAACCAGTACCTGCTGTCAGTCTAATCCTGTTTGGGCCTTGTTCCTTGGTTGCTGCTTGGGAGCCAGGCAGGTGGAGAAGATTAGTCTAGCAGCCCATCAGCACCCACCCTGAACAGGAGGGGGAGAATGGCTTGAACCCTGTGAGATGTTGGGGAACCCTTGAGGCTGCTGCAAAGCTAGTATGCAAGACCTTACAAAGACATTACAGCGGTGCAAGAGGATGAAACAAGGCAAACGTGACAATTCAATAAATATAAGCTTTTATTACAATAGAAAATAGTAAAACTCATGTTAAAATAGACTCTTGCTTTTGGACTGCTCAGAAAAGCCTAAGCCTCACTTTTACCTGCCAGTGCCCACCAGGGTCCTGACCCCTAAGCGATGAGCAACACATTTCTGTGCTAAGAGCCTCACAGCTCCTCCCACCCCAGTGACAGTGAAAGACTACAGCAGCAGACTGAGCCATGCCCTGCCAGGCAGGCAGGTAAAGGCTCTCTGTGGGGTTATTAGTACAACAAGCCTCATCCCCTTGTGCAATCAGGCTCCTGTTTGAAGCAGGCAGCTTTAGGGAAGCTGTGGACAAGAGAGAGGGGGAGGAAAAGAAAAAAAAAATCATCAGCAGATAATGGCAGCTGTTCAGAGACAGCTAGGAGGGCAGCAAATATACCTGCTAGAAAGACCGCAGCACCCAACTGCCTCTGGCCTGCTGTTTGCCTAGTACCACTGCATGTCCCACTGAACATGCTCTGGCCTGGCTCCCCTCTTCCTTCAGTGACACTCTGTATGACCCTGAAGGAGACTAGCAGACACTGCCAAGTTAAAACTGCGTAGCTTACGCAGTATTACAGGTAACACCCTCCACCTCCTCTTTCCATGGCCAGCCCAGTGCAAGTGAGTGACTGTGCAGTCTGGACCATCATGTGCTCTCCTCCTCCTCACCAAAAAGGGCTGGGGCAAGGGTAGAGTAGAAAGCAGAGGCCACAGGACAGCAAGGTCAGATGGGAGTGGGAGACACTTGCGCACCACTGCCAGTACAGCAGCACTCTCGACTCCAAGTCCCGCCTGCCTGCAACCAGCAAGCTCACTCCAGTCCCTCATACACAGCCTTCCGTAGCTCGATCGAGAACATCTCCTCCCAGGGCCCACGAATCCACTCCACCAGCTCTACCAGGAGCTCAGGGCACTCTGTGCGGATGTGCCAAGTGCTCTCCACCTTCAGCACCTGGGAGGGAGGAAAGAGAGGGAGACGGATAAGCAGGGCCTAGCCTCAAAGGCACTGATCAGCCCTGAGCTGCTATTCCCCAGCACAGCTGCCAGCTCCTCCCGATTCCTAAGTGACATCCTCCTCCCTCTCTGCTGCCAGCCGTGGAAGTGTCCCTGCATGACTTTTGTACAGCAGCAATTAGCTGTGCTCCCCTGCCTTTCTGGTGCAAGGCCCTAGGTTAGGATGGGAGATGACAGCCCCAAGACACTCTTGGCAAGAACAGGATCTGAGCACAATCCAGCCCCCAGCATCTTGTGTGCCCCATGACCACCTCCTGGTTACCTCATCATAAAGCATCAGCTTGATGTCACAAGGACAGAGGCGATAGGTTATGACATTGCTAATACTGCTGATCGGCTGCTTCTCCTTCAACTGGATGTTGCTCCTAGGAGGCGTTTCTGCCTCATGGTCTTCATCCAAGGAGGGCTGCACCTGCCACTGGTGATTCTCCTCCAGCAGAAACAGCATGCTTCGGGTGCTCAGCAGGGTCACAGGGAAAGCAGATGCCCCTAAAAGGATATGAGGGAATAGGAGAGGCTTTGCTGAGAGCCTGAGTCACCACAGAACCAGCTTTGCTTTCCATCCCTCCCCTAGGGAAACCCTTTTCAGCAACAGTAACTGGGTGAACAGCCTTATCCAGCTTCCTGACCGAAGAGGGGGGAGCAGGGTAGCTAAATGTGGCTGGGCTTGACCAGCTTATCCAAGCTTATTGCAGAAGCACGCATGTGAAAGACCACCGCCCAGCAAGCCTTGTCCAGCCTATGTCCTCATGTGAGGCGGGAAAAGACACTTGAGTCCTCCGACCTCTTAAACAACACTTTACTACTCCTTAGTTAGAAGTCAGCAGCTCCAGCTAAAAGGTCGCCTTTTTTGGCCTGAATTCGTCTGGCCGCAGATATCTGATGGTTGGAACAGAGAGCACGTGCATAAAGTTTAATACCAAGTTGGGATGCATCGTAAATATGGCAGGAAGCAAAGTAGTTTTGATAAACTGTAGGGAGCATAAATATCACCCAGCTGATTTCAGTGGGTGCAAAAGAAAAGCACTAGAACTTGGGAATAAGTCAGATGCATAGAAATAGGGAACCACTAGCAGAACTGGCTGAAGTCACAGGGGATCACAAGCTGCTACAGCAACATGTTGCTTTTCTTGTCACATCTCACTCTTGGGAATTAGTAGGAATATCAGAAATTGGATGTTTAATTAGTCCTGTCTACTTGGCAGTGAGGCCTCAGCTGGAACTGTGTCCAGTTTTGGGCACCATACTCTAAAAAAGGAGAAAAACTGTAGAGTAAAAAAAAAAAACAATGCGCTTTAAGTTCTCCCTCCCACTGGCTGTTTGTGCAGCTTGAAGAGAGCAATAAACATACTTCCCACAGATTCCTTCTCATTCTCGTTCTCTCATACCTCCCTAATGGCCAATGGTGAAGCAGAATGAAAGAGCAGTAACAAATTGGTCAGAATGTGATTAACAGCTAGGTTGATTTTTTCAGTGTCCCAAGCTAAGACGACACTGGAATTGTTCACTGAAGACTCAAATCCCAGGTTTAGCACATTTGGCCCTCAGCAAGCCCTGGGACAGAACTTGGTAGGCTCCAGCAGGCTGCTCCTGTCCTACCATCTCAAGATCTGGACACCCGCTTCTGTTTTCCCAAACCAAGGAGCCTTTCAGCTCCTCACACAAACCAGCTATGTGTATAACCCCTCAGCTTTCCCCCAGCTCAGGGCAACGATCCAGCCCTTACATCGTTTCCAGCTTCTCAGAAGCCATTCTGAGTTGTCACCAAACCTGCTGTGCAAGGCCAACTGCTCCCTAGAGCCTGGACTTCCACATCAAAAAGGGCTGGGAGACTCACTGGGTATATAGGAAGAAGCATGCTGCTATCCTACATGTCTCAGCACTTAAAAAAAAAAAAAAAGCCCTCACCCATGGCCCCGCCCCATCTCTGCTGCAATGGCCCAGCTCTGTTCCCACAGACTGTACGCGAAACACACAAGCAAGTAAGCAGACAGCACAAGGTATAGGACACCTGGCTACTGAGATCTCCTGTACCTTGGATCAGGTAGGCCAGCAGGTAGAAGAAACAAGTGTCATTTGCAGCTGCAGAATCTATGGTCTTGGAGTCCAGCAGAGGCCTAGAGGAGATACAACAGCAGGCCAGTCAAGGAATCACTCTGTTTCCAGTCTAGGCTTGCTGTGAGCTAGCTACTGTTCACTGTCCTCTTGAGGATGGGAGGGACCCATCTCTTCCAGATGTTGCCAAATTCCTCTCTCTCCTGTCACTGTGCCCACCACCTTGCCGGCTAGGAACCAAATGTTTCTCGCAAGGGAGGAGACAACTCTATGCTTCCCCCTTTTCCTCCCTCCATTATATTTTGCTCAGGCTCCTCCAGGAGAGCTGGAGTTGCGCAGCCTTGCTCAGCCCATGACACCCCTTTGCCTGCTCACCCCCTGTGCAGCAGGCACCTGAGCCAGATGCCTTAAACCTGTAATGTAGGTCTGGCTGCCACTCTAGTGGTGCCTCCTCCTGTGCTGCCCCGTTTTGAGCACTACGCTTCCCAGGCATTGCTGGACAAGCAGACATCCTCTTCTATCTGAAATCCCAACCTCTCAGAGGCTGTTCTTACCATAGCCAATGTTGTGGATTCATTTCCACAGTGGGGATTTCCTTCACCTTACTCCTGTGCTTAGCAGGCAGCTCTTGCATGAGATCTAAAGAGGGGAAGGTAGAATTCTTTTATTGCAAGCCCAAGGGCAGTACATAACAGCTCAGGATGGTTCTCTAGTCTACAGAGAGGCACTGGAAGTTATGATGCCAGTGGGGTTCTCCCCCAACTTTTTTCTGAGCTGGCAAGAAGTGAATTTTCAACATACATCCAACTACAGCTGTCCTGGTAGCTCTCCAAGAGCAAATCTTCCAAATCCTCCATGCCCCCCCCCGACTACAGCTCTACTCTTACATGTCAGGGTCTGCAGGAACTGGTCACAGCAGCTTTGGTTCCGGATCAGCAGATTGTAGGAGGCTTTTGGGTTCTCAAACTCCATTCGCAAGCTCTGGTGGCAGAGTCCCACTTCCAGATGGGAAATATCAGACAGGTAGTGAGAGTCATTCTTCTTCAGCCAGTCTGCAGGTTGTCCCCTAATCACAGAGCACAGCCCTCAGCTGCAGCAGGGTGCCCCATCTCCTCTCCCACATCAGATTGCAGCAAGGGGATTTGCCAGAAGAGCCTTTGCATGTCACCACGCCTCCAGGGTAAGGCTAGCACAGGCTGGCACTACCTAGCACTCACGGCCTTGCTGCAGGGTCTCACTTGCCACCATTCTCCTCACCTGATAACCCCAGTGACTTCCAGCACATAAATCTTGAGATCAGAGGCAACCAGGATTGAGAGGAACTCTCCTTGTCGGCCAAACTTCACCATGACCACCTAGAGCACAAAGAGGTTGGGTGTGAGCAGTGGCCTGCTCCTTGCCAGCCCACTCATGGAAAGGACTGACTCAAACACACTTCAGCTCCCTTCACACCTCACAGTCTCTGGGATGCCACCCCAGAGCAGGACTTGCAGGGTGGCTAGAAGGATAGCCAAGGAGCTAAAAGAGTGGTGCTGCAGGAGCTCACCTTGAGGAAGCACTGGAACTCCTCAGCATTCTCCTCAAAAACCTCCATATCCAGGTACAGCTTCAGGCGATGATCCACAGAACGGAAGTCCCTTGTGTTCGGGATGCCGTTTACAGCTGAGGAGAGCAAAGGGTAGGACTGACACTCTGTCCACTGACCAGATGCTGCCCAAGCATGCAGACTGGCACCAGGGCAGCAGTGTCACCCCCTCTGCACACCTGCTTCCATCAAGTCTCTCCCCAAGACAAAGGGCCAAAGCCAGGGCTTTCCAGGCCACAGGTCTCAACGTGGACACATGAGGGGACTCCATCACTCCAACACTTGCTTTTTCAGATATACAAAGCTTTGGTCTAACCCATCTTCAACCTATGCTCAGCTTAGTCACAGGAGGACACTGCTTTGCTGCCAGATTTGGCAGGAGGGCAATTCTTCATCATAAAGCCCGAAAGACATTTCTCATTTCAGCTGATGTCAGCTCAGGTCAATTTTTTAAACTCTGACTTCAACTGTAGTAAGGCTAAAGGAGACTGAGGAAGACACCAATAAAACTGCTTAGGAACATAATTAGGTTTGTCATGCAATTGTATGACCAAATAATTTATACAATAGCCACGATACTGCCTGAGAGTACACACTTCCCAGCGGAGCCTGTTCTCCACCAGAAACACTAATCAACTTCTCCTCAGCAGGAACTTTTTCATGGGCTGTTTTAAATTGGGACCTTTCGATTTGACCCAAAACAAGAGACTGCTTTATTTCTCACACTTCAAGTGTACAAGACTGAATATGGCAATCCTAAACACTGGTCCTACACCAACTCCTCTTCAGAGGCACAGCAGTCTTGAAAGGCTGGCAGAGATCTCTATAGATCAAGAAGCTGATGGATTTGAAAATCAGGACTAGACTGCAGTTGCAGTAGAGTCACTTGGTGGGCTGGACCAGATAACCTCCATAGCTCCTTTCCAACTTCAGTTATTCTGTAAATCACAAGCTGATGCCCAAGCAAAGGCAGTCTGCTACATCAGAAATCCAAGGTCCCTCACAAAAAACATTTGTGGACCTCCTAGTAACTACTATCTTGCATGATAGCCCTCACACAGCCAGCACAGAGTCTCTTCTTTTGGACAGGCTTTGTCATCTGAAGCTCACAAAGACCACTGAGGAAAGCACAAGTAACTGTAGACCCACTAACCAGAGCCTCCAACAAACACACCAGCCTCACACTGCACTTAAGTGAGAGAACAAAGACAGAGCAATTGTGCGTACTATTCTCCAAAGGTAATGCTCCAGCTGGCAGCTCACTGGTGCCACAGGAACCCACTGCGTCCGCAACTAAGCAGTGCAGCTCCCAGAACAAGACCCTATTTCTCAGAGTCTGAGCAATACTAGGGATTAGGAGCTGACTCAGTTTTCCCTACCTTCAGGCATGAGGATTGAACAGAGAGGGGAATTAAAAACTCTGCTTACAAGAACCATGGTCACTGCTGCTCGTGCTTGATGACCCCCCTTCCCCATTAAACAGGGGGCAGTGCACCCTGCAAGCACCAGTGATAAAGCCCAACACCCCTAAACCCTGCACAGCTCCTACACACTCACCGGGACTGAGATTCCATGTTTCCTCGGACTCGGAGTTCAAAGAGAGCTGGGAAGGAGTGGGCCCACGAGAAACACTGTAACGGTAGCTCCCCATCAAGCTGCCCCCATTGGTGTCTGTGTGGCTGAGGGACAAGTACTGGCTCTTCATGCCCAGCTCCTTCTTCCCGCAGCCCCCATCTGAACTGCGGGAGCTGGAATGGAGAGTGCCGTCATGCTCGCCACTCAGCTCCGGGGTTCTGGTGCTGTTGCTGGTATCCATCTCCGAGCTGTCCTCCCCGCCAATGTAGAACTTCCCACTCTCACTGGCCAGGGCAGGTGCTTCCTCTGGGCCCTCCTGCTGGCTGCCTCCCTCCAGGACAGAGTCTGACAGGTCCTCACTCATGCTGTCAGGGCCAGGTGGCAAAGGCGTGCTGGAGCACACCTCTGAAGGCAGGATGACCACATGGTCACTGGAACAACTGGGACAGGCTATGGGCTCAACAGCTGCTGCAGCATCTGTAGAAGATTTCGTCAGGGATAAAGAAAAAGCAGAACAGCTCTCCCCCAACAAGATTTTACTACTTTTTTTTCCCCTGCAAACCAGAAACGATCCCTTTCAAAGTAGACAATAGTTATAGTCCAACTTGAGCAGCTTGTTGAGTAACTCCGTTCAGAATCATATCCTACACACCTCCCCTCACAAATCAACAAGAAATTCTGGATAAGTGCCAACATGGACCTGAAATAGCTCTGTTCAGATTTAGAGCGATCAGTGTGTGCTGTTGTTGCAACTGAAACTACATCAGGGCTTTAGCTCATGACTTTCCTCCACTTCATGTCTGCAAGTGCTCACATAGCCTTTGAAGCCCAAGCTCATGACCAGTCAATCCAACCTTCCTTAGCCACTTCCATCCCCAGCTTGGTTTATCCTCCAGCCAACCAAACCACAAGCATGCAGTGTCCCTTCTCCAGCTGTCCTCATCCCTCCTGATCCCAATTCCTGATGCTCCCTTCACCCACACCACAGCAAACTCCCAGCTGGATCTTGGGACTCTCACTACCCTGGCGGGAGGGAGGAAGTGTCCTGGTGTGGAAGAAAGTGCTGCACCCAGGACAGCACTTCTGCCCTCACTGCAGTACTTCAACCCCAGGATACTTTGTCAAATGAGCAGCATCTTCCAAGCTAACGCTGGGCACTCCCCACTTCAAATATAAACTGAGGTTTGAAAAACTCAGCAATCAGAAGATGCCTATTCAGCACTAGCCATGTCTCAGCCAAAATACCACATCTAGTTTCAGACACCCAAAGAAAAATGTGGACAAATGGGAAAGAGTACAAAGGAGACCAGCAAGAATAACTGCATTGTATGAGATATGACTGACAAGCAAATTATCTAGGGAGTTGAGCTTATTTAGTCTAGAGGACAGAAGACAGGACTGGTCATGGGGGGAGAACAATGGCCCTCAAGTACAAAGAAAGGAATAAATCGTTCCCCATAAGGGAAGCAAGAGTGGGCTTAAGATCACAGCCAGGGAGACTTAGGTTAGGGTTCCGGCTGTTTTTCTGATGTCTAACAGCCAAAGTTTTACCTGAAATACTGGAGTAGATTCCCCAGAAACCTCCGTCAGCAAAAGCCCTTTAGAACAAACTAGTCTCTGTGGCAGAACATGGTTTCAACAGGACGAGAGACTACATGACCTTTAGGCCTCTCCCAGACTTTAGACTTCTGTGGACCATCTGCCATTTCCAGCACCCCTATGTTCTCCCAGATCCCAGGCCACCCACAACAGGAGTGCTGTTTGCTTAACCTTAAAACAGTGGCTTATTCCTGCTAGTGAACAAGGCAGGCTCTTCCCAGTTCAAGTGGGCCAAGTGAGAGGACATACCACAACAGGTTTTAATTCCAGTACAGCCAAGGCATCACCCTCTCCTATACATTCCATGCTCTGCACCACAGCTGCCATTCTGCAGTCTGCCTGGGCATTAGCAAGCATCCTTTTTATGGGCACTACATCCTACCTTGATTTGAGGCAACTAGGGTCTCCAGGATTTTGGTGTCTCCAACCTCTGAAGGATAGGGACCTTGATGCCAGGGAGCCAGGGACTGCGAAAACTCCTGCTTGCATTTCAGGCACTGGAGCTTCGTGGATCCCTTTTCCTGGTCCTGGTTTTGCCGATTCTCCTCAACAGCTGGGGACAACACTTCAAGGACACACTAAAAGTAGCAGCACAGGGAAAAGAGTGCTAGCAGGCAGCTATAACAGCCCTAATAAAAGCAAGCCTCTGACATCAGCAAGTCTCTCACATGCCTCATTACAGCATTTCAGAGTGCAAGGAGTGCAGGGCCATTTCCCAGCTAACAGAGTACAACAGCCAGTCTGTGCAAGACTTGCCAAGGGCACGGAGCTTCACTGCATAAGACCAAGAGAACCTGGTTTTGCAGGTCTGTGCCTTGTATCTACATATCGACAGGCTCTCCCTGGAAGTCTGGTCTCAAAAGGTCCCATCTATTTGTGCCTTCTCTGTAACAGCTTGTTTAAATGTACTTAAACAACAGTACCTCGAGAAAAATACTTGGATTTGAAACCAGAGTCCCTACAGCAGCTGTGCAGACCAGAGCTGCCATAGCACTGACACTCTCACTGTCCAGAGGGCTAAGCACAGGCTAGCGCATCACTCAGCACCCAGGAAACATTATGTTGCACATGCACAACAAGTAAGGATCACTAACTTGACTACTAACTTCTCTCCCCAAGAGGGAGAAAACTGCAAGGTTTTCTCCTTGAGAGCACCCTTTGTGCTCCAGGAGCTCCACTGCCCATGGCCATGCTCACAGGGCCCTCCACAGGTCATTTGTGCAGCAGGAGAAATCGAGCTTACAAGCCAGACATGGGCTGCCACAGGGCAGCAGATGCACATGTGCTCTGAGAACAGGGGCCCTGTGCTGGCTGGAAGAATTCAGTGTCTTCCAGTAACACTGTCCCCCTCCCCAGGCTTCCCCCTCTAGCCTCCCCTACCTGTAGACACTGCTCCGGGCAGTCGTCAAGCACCACATATCTGCGCTTCTGCCGGTCCTTGCGAATATAGCTGAAGTGCAGTGTGAGAACAGGGAAAACTCGCTCCAGGTCCTGCAGGAGACAGAAAACACCGGTTCTAGAAAAAGGGCACAGCATCCAGTATACAGACTACATTTGTTTGCAACCGGCTGAAATGTGGCCATACAAGCACTTAATTTAGTAAGCCTTGAGTAGCCCTCAACAGCTGATAGCATTTGGGAGCCTGGTAAAACGGGCATGAATAAATAAATAAAAATAAAGCTCATGAGTGCTGAGGATAACAGTAAGTTTCAAGGCCCAGAACAAAGCATTTCAAACAAAACACCTTTTCACAAAGGTATTTCAGAAGAATATCAGGCCACAAACATTCAAGAGGTACAAGGCCAGGAAGAAAAAAAATGAGTTGGAGCTTTTGGGGAAAACAGTATTAGAGAAGCCTATGAACATGTCCAAGCACACACTGAATGTTAAAGCCCTACCATGAGGAAAAAAAGATTTCCAAGCTCCCTTTCTAAAGAACCACAAAAGCAAAATACATCTGGTAGCGCTAAAGCATGCACCTAGAGCGGATGGAAAGCCACCCACTGAGTTACCAGTAGCTTTCTAAACATCACACTAGGCTCAGTGCTGCACTGCCTAAGAAAAAGTGCAATCCACAAACAGTCCTCCAAGGCCAGGGTGATACCCCAGTGAGGAATCAATGGGAAGGAGGTCTCCATTTCATTTAGGCTCCTCTTGAGAAGTCTCTCATTCCTGCACACTGAAACAAGTCCAGCCATTGTCTTTTGAACTCCAGCTTTGGAACAGAATTGGTGCTGGCTTCTGCTGCACTATCACAGGTACTTTAAGCAATACAGATGCTGTTAGATACATATGCATTGGGTGGAAGAGATGCTCAATCAATCAGGCTTTGCAGGAGCTAGGAAAAGACCTGCAGGATACTCTGACAGAAGCCCAAATCCAAAATGCTGGCCCACACAGGGAGTAAGATGCCAAAGGATTACAGAGAGACATAACTCACCATCCTCTTCCAGTTCATCTCGGAGGTCTCCACCTTCTGCAGGCATTTCAGCTCCAGCTTGTGGAGGACTCTGGCAGCCTTCAGTTCCACTTCAATCACATGCTTAGCTGTGACTCGCAGGAAGATCCAGTCTGGCTCTGGGTCCCCTTCACCTTCTATTTGGCTCACCAGCACGGGCTGGCAAAGGTCCACTGCCGAACAAGACACAGTACAGGTCAGTACACACAACAGGCCTGCTTGGCCCAAGTCCTTAGAATTCCCACAATACTGGGCAGCACAATAAAGCTTCAGGGATATCACATTTGATCCATCTATTCTATCATCACCCAAGCCCTTAAACACAGCAGTGAAAGGACCTGTTTACCTTCTGGCTTCTCCTCTTCTTCCTCCCCCAGCATTAGCTCATCTGCCTCCTCTTCTCTCTGTTCTCCTTCCACAGGCTCATCCAGCTGTACTTCAGGCTCTTCCTCCTTCTCAGTATCATCCAAAGGAGGAGAGGATTCTTTCTGGGATACTTGAGGTTTTCCTTGCTCTGGGTCAGAGCTCTCACTCTGCAAGTCCATTGCAGCAGGTCTGCCTGCGATCTCATCTGCAGAATGGCTACGGCAGATGACAGGTACTTGGTCATGTTCCTCCAGGTGTCTCTTGTACTGCAGCCAGTCAACACCAAAGCGATCTCTGAAGCTGTCCAAGCGCTTCATCTCCTTCTGGTGCTGTAGGACCAGGCCTGTAGAGAGAAAACTTGGGAAGTATGAAAATAGTCACCACACCAGAGCACTCCTCTGACTGTGGGCAGTTCAGCTGCTGTGTTACTGAGGAAGAAGACAAGCCTCACCAGCAGAGAGAGGTAAAGCCTGGGGCTCATGTTCTGTGTCACTGGGCTCCGAAATGCTCGCTCTGCGCACTTTGACTTTTCCCTGGAACAAACAGGATAAGAATAGTTGGGAGGCACCAGAACAACCAAAACAGCATCTGATGAGGGGCTCTGCCAAGCTGAAGGGTTCATAGCTGTTACAGTGCAGAAGCACACCATGAAACATTTGTCCCAGTATATCAAGACTGACGTTAAGCCCAGCCCCTTCCTAACATACAGCAGCATAGAGGCTCACTACCACACAGTCAGTACAAGACCACATCCCACTGTACGAGGCTTTCACATCGAGGCAGCCCCTTCACCCAATGTGCCAGCTACATCGTTAAGAAGCTATGTCAGTCTCAGACCTTGCTTTTCTTCCGAGGAAGCCTCACAGCCACATTCTCCGCTGGGGACTGACTGTCGCTGAAGTCTGCAGCACAGGAACTGTCCAGAGCACTGCGGTCCAGCGCGGTCTTCTCTGAGGTAGAAGTGTGGATGGACTGTGACACACTTTGCACAAGTCTTGGAAGGTGCTAAAGCCAAAAGAAGAGAACGCTGCCTGCTGAGTGCAAAGGGGAGACAAGGTAACCAAGCCACAACTCAGGCTGACAACTTCCCTGCCCCTCACCCCAAACTTTCACCATCTCAGTCGAAGTGGTGACAACAGATCCTGCCCGGTCGACTGCATTGTTTATCACGACCACTCCGATTTAACTCAATCTCTGCCTTTCTTAAAAACAGCAGATGGGAAACTGGTAACTGTTTGTTTTGCTGACATGTAATTCAAGTGTCAAGTACCACATAGTACCTGAAGAGGAAACAGGCAAGGCTCCAAGTTCTGCAAGCTACATAGGACAGAATAAGTTACACTGGCCAGTCCCAACAATTACTAGGAATCAGCATGGACTGAGCCAAAATTAACTGTGTCAAAGAGTCAAGGCAGCCCACACAGATTTAACAGGACACATGACAATGCAAAAACCTGTCAGAGTTCCCACTCCCAAAGCCAGTAAGATCAGTTTACAGCAACTGTACTTACCATTAGGTCCGAGGAAGAGAGTGGCTCCCCATCCAAGAGGAACTGTAATTAGAGACCCATTTGCAGTCAGATTCCATTTGGCTGGCACGTATTCAGGACAACATCTGCTGGCTCCTATTCCCCTTCAGGCCACCCTAGGGTTAGGATCCCTGGCACAAAACTGCAAAGACTACCAGAAACAACCCTGTTCCTGCCTATCCATCACTCCTTTAGTTGTAGCTACCTGACCTAATAGCATATAAGGCCAGAAGGGACCATCGTGGTTTTCCTGTTTACAGACTTTACAATTCCCAGAAACATATCCAAGACAGTTCGCGGAAGAGATACAATAGATTATTCCGCAACAACTCACAAATTGTTTTGAGAGGTACTCACTTTCACCTCAAAGCTTGTACCCTACTTCTAGTCTGAGTCTACCTAGCTTCCAGTAACTTGAGCTCAGTGAAAGCTTGTTCCAAGATGCAGTTTGAAGACAATGAATCCAGCCATTTGCCACTAATATGAAGGGCAGACCAGCTCTGGAACACCTCTGACCCTTAGCAAGCAAGTTTACTTTGCTAAATTGCCAGAACGCTGACTTTGCCGGCTTCTTTATTTAAAACCAGATTACCAAGAATTGACCTAAGCACCAGAGTGCAAGGGAAACAGTGATGACACCTAGCTGAGAGCAGAGTGATGGGGAGAAAGAAAGAGGTGGCCACGGCTGCCAAAGGAATATGTAATTAGGCAAGGTGAGACAAGACAGTGAGTTCCTCCTTTGCAAAGTCCAGCTACATAGTCACTACCTAGCAGGAACAGCGTAAAGTTTTGGGACCATCAGTGAGCAAAACTGATGAAGTAGACAGTGAAGACTTATTACGATCTGAAGTCTTGCAAACCTGAGATCAGTATTCAACTCTGTCTGCACTGGCCAGCACACCACATAAAAATTTAAGGATAAACTACTCTACCTGGAAAAAAAAAACCCCAAAACAAAACCACAAAACAATCACCACTGTTACACCACTGGAATAAATTTTCAGGTTTATGAAATTCTTTCCCCTCATTTGCCCCTGAGTGTCAGAATACCTTATGCCTTCAACAGCAGGGGCAGAAGGCGCGTGGCTAATACTCACATTGGAGGAGGCTGCCCTGGGAGACAGATGCACAAGGGTTGCAGATCGGTGGTTTTGATGGAACCATAATGGGTTTCCCTCCAAATGCAGCTGCGTGGGGGAAATAGAGAAATTATTATTTGAAGCAATATTATATACCCCGACCTAATCTGCTTGCAGGCTCCAGGCTTTCTCTCTGCCTCAGGAAATATCCTTGCAGTGGAATAGTGATCAAGCCAGGAGAGGACTAAGCTTTTACAATGCCTCCCGAAATTTGTTCAACAAATAGAGAAGGAAACTAAAGTACTTCCTACTCATGCCCCTAAATCATTAGAAGCTTTTTCAGTACTGACTCTGAGAAGCGTTGAGAGGACAGTCCTTTGCAGGCTATCTTCCTTCACAAGCACTATAGTGACTGCAGTTATCCTCCTTCAGACTTCTCTGAACACACAAATCCACAACAGGATTAGGGGAGGATCTTTACTGAACTGGACAGTGCTAAAATCGGAAAGGGGGAGCAAGGAGGTGGGGATGAATATATGGAAAAAGGTTAGCTTGAGCAGGGGTCACCGAAAATGAAGGCTGAAATACAGGTGTCTCTCCAAGGCTCCCCCATCAGCTTCCCGCATTAAAATTAAATGCTCAAGAGTTGAATTGATCTTTCAAAACTCTCTTCTTACCACAGTCTCCAACTTGCACCCCCTGACCATGACATCTCTAATCTACCAACTCATCAGGCATTGTGCTTACTTTTTTTACGTAGTGCAGAGTGGACAATGGTGCCAAATGGGCATGTTCCAGCAGCAGGTTATAGGCCACATCCAGGTGCTGCAGATTCACTAGCTGTTCAACCCCTGCAAACAAAGCAAGAAGCCATTAGCACGCTAGAAGATATAACTTCGCAACCTCCCACCTACCCCTCTCCCCCAAAATTGAACCCTAGTAAAAATAGCTGTGCCCAAGATTTCAAGTTCTGCTCCTCCTTGAGGAAGAGAGAAAGGCCTCAAACTCGGAAATGCTTCTCCCTTGTGGGCTCACCATTAATGCTGTCAAGTTCATTGTTGCGCAGGATCAGAGTCACCAGCTTGGATCGGCTGAAGATGCCAAGGTTTGGCACCTTGGACAGGAAGTTATAAGCCAGATTGAGGTACTCTAGTTCTGTAAGGGTCTGTTCAGAGACAAGAGCAGCACGGGATCAATTGGGACCTTAGCTCAAAGTCTGACCCTGAACTCCAGACAGGGCACTAGCCCCTACCATTTTTTCCATCCCACCAAGGTCAACCAACAAGTGAGCTTCTTAAGACTATTTCTGCAGCAAGACGTTGATGTTCACATTTGGAGTGGTTTGTCTAGGGGTGCTCAGCATGATCTAACTGATCTACAAAATTTGCTAGGAGCAGCTTTCTTCTTCCTCATCAACTTCAGTGGAGCACAGGAGGGACTGGACCCTCTGCCTCAGCAAAAGGACTGAACTACCAAAAGAAGCCCTTTCTTACCTTTGCAAAGATGATGGTAAGTGATACATTGTGAGCCCCACCAACTCCATGAAAAGCTGTTTCATAGCTTCTTTTAAAAGAAGCAGATCTAGCCCAGCAGAGCATGGATTTCATTGCCATTCTCCAGAGACGCACATGCCACTGTGATGAACTACCACCTTTCTAAAGTAACTGACAGGAGATTTCTGAGAGTGAGAAGGAAATGCTACTCGCAGTCTGAACAAACTGAACAGCAAGTCTCTACAGCCCCACACCCGGCTACATAATTCCCACCTGCTCTACAGATTACAGCAAAGTCTTGGCCACAATGGAGTGCACGCTGCATGTGTGACTGTACATACAGTGTACACTGTATGTATCGCTGTATTTATCACTCGGCCACGCTGGAGTGCCAAGTGATACATACAGTGATATATACAACTAACCTTCCTGTCTTAGAGCAGACGAGGAACACTGCCTTCTCTGCCTCAGTGGCACAGGGGCTGCACATACCGGACGACAGTTTCAAGGCTGCAAGCACTAGCTCTAAATCACATGCCTGCTGGGCCACATCTCCAATTTCTTTTGTTATACTTCACCTAGCAGGTAAATGGTCAATGATTACAGCATTCTCCATACGAGGAAACTCCGGTGCTCAGCCCAAGATACTCACCGTTAAATAGTGCTCACAATCCTGGATCTTGTTGTGACTCAAATCCAAGACTCTCAGAGCATTCAGTAATTGCTGAAGGACAGAGATACCAGATCAGATCCTACAAATGTCTCCATGGCAGCATGGAAACCATGTCCTGCTGGGACAGGCCAGCAAAACTAACACTGCCCACTCCCTCCCACCCAGACCTAGCAGTATCAGTAAAGGAGTGCCCAGTTCTTTGCTGTGATCATCTCCTCTCTTCCCCTCAGTCATGCGGGAAGGATGCCCCACTCACCAGCGAGTCATCCAAGGCAGTGATCGAGTTATAGCTGAAGTTCACAGTTTGCAATTCCAACCACGGGAGAGCACAGCTCAGATCTCCACCACATGCTGAAATGATTTCCTAGGAAGAAGTGAGGAACCATTCCTTGGTGAGTACTAGCTGTTACAGTAACAGCAGATGAACACAGGAGAACAGCTAGTCTAGAACAAGGCTGGCATATTGTGCTTTACAGACCCTGCCTTGCCTAGAGTGGCAATGACTTTTATGTCACTAATTCAAGTATTTGGAGGTGGTGGGAATTCCATGGCTAGATATTTAGAAAGAAGGGGAGACGCTTTTGCTTTCTACACTCAAGTGTCAATAGTTAACCTAACATGTTACAATTCATAGGCTCTGAACACTATGCACAAAGATTCATGCTAACAAAACCTTTTTCAGACCTCCATCAAAGCAGAAGTAAGATACACACGCCCTGGCCAAACAACTTGTGCTCTGGCAGACAAAAGAAGCTCTCAAAGCACTCCCTACCAGCAGCCCCTGTTCCCCAGCAGGCAGCTGCTTCTGTGCCACAGACAGAAGCCCAGAGCCCCAGGGCTAGCACAGCCCACGCTACTCAGTTCTCTGCAGCTGGAGCTTGCCTTCACATCTCAGAAACCTGCTGGGTACCAGTGCAGATAAGACACTGGGGCACAGCATTCCCTCTGACAATCAGCTCTTAATTTAAGTCTGCGGAGGTACAATGAAATAAACCTCGATCAGCTGCAGGCCTTTGAACCTGGTAACAGCCAGACACAGAGAAGTGTCAGACCTAGCTGATACAAATATTGTCTGGAGCCAGAAATTCTCAAGCAGCTAAAAAGGAGACTACAGAGCACACACGTATCCAACCAGGGAATACTTCAACACTGTTTGAGTCAGGAGCAGGACCCCAGAACGGGGAATGGAGACAAAGCCATATACAACATGGATTGATAAGATAGTTAACACTGTCTCCTACATCTTCCCTGTGTGAAGGGCTGTAGGATCAAGACAGCCTTGCTCTTGCAATTTTCCCCACGAGCAGTGTAGAGGCACTCACCTCCAGTGTACTGATACATTTGCAACAGGTTAGAGATTCCAGCTGAGAATAGACAAATCGCAGTCCCCGGAGGCAGTGTGGAGGGACAGACCTCAACTGCAGCAGTGATGAGAAAGTAAGGACAACATAAATCAAAATATTACAGTGTAAGAGCAGCTGCCATCCCAGGCCCATCTCCGCAAGGGATCTCCCATTTCCCTGCTGGAGCCTCCCTCCCTAACACTCCAGCCTTTGCTCAGTGTTGCAGTGAGTTGTTTGCAAGTGTTGCAGGAGTTTAGACTTAGCCTTCTAGGGAAGCCACAAAAGCCTACCCATCTTTTAGGAGTAGAGGCATTCTGCAACCACAAAACTAAGTCAAGAAAAGCCAAACAGCAAGACTCAAAGCCACTTCTGCCTCCTATACTTACTTCCAGATGCCGGAGGGACTTGAAAGGGAAGATCTTCACAGCAGATTGCAAAACACAGTTTGGAACATGAATGAGCTAGAGAAATCAGAAGAGAAGTCTCATGTCAAGCTCGATTTGTGCTGCAATACTGCCCTCCCGATGCACCGACTGCAGCACCTTGAACAGGCCCCCCCTACAGCTCGAGTGTTCACTAACAAGCTCTCCCCGGATGCCGGTATCAGTACTGTCTCCTGGCCCCATAGTTCAATAGAGGTCAAAGAGAAAAGCATGTTAAGTAGCACAAGACCACGGTCTGCCAGACCATAGAGCTCCTTTTCTTCTCCCCTGCCCGCGTGACTTCACCACTTTCAGAACCACAGGGAGGTCTGACAGCTGGATTCCTCATCAGCCACCACCACCAAATCTACTAAATAAAGACAAATCTAACTGCTGGAGCTATGTTTATTGAGCAACTGAGCTGAACTAGCACACTGGTGGGAGGTGTACATGTGCATTTCACTAGAACAGGCCAAATAAGGCAAATCACAAGCAGATACAATGGAAAACAGAGTTGGTCTCCAAGACACTGTTAGCATTAGACTGAGGTACCTGCAAACCTCCTCTCTGTATTCTGTAGTGCAGCCACAGGCTCTTTCACCACAGGGTAGTTAGGCTGTGTTCATGTACCACAAAGCAGATTATTAAATCCAGCTTCTTATGCTTTCTACAGACAGTGCATACACAGTGTTTCAGGGGAAGTGAGTAATGAAGTAGTTAACGCTTCCAGTGCGGACACCAGAGTACAACTGGAGAGACCATCTCTGCCAGCTACATCCACGTTCACGCAGAAGTGACTCATCAGGTGCAGAACAGACATCTCAAGGTCTCGTCACCACTACCGCTTCCACAGTTACAGCCCTGTAAGGAATCACTGCCCACTGCCTGCCAGCACTAATGCGGCATGTCGAACAGGACCATTTGTAGGGGAAGCTTGCACTGGGAAGCTCTGATGATCAGTTTTAGCAAAGTTTATTTCAGACGCCATCCTTGCTCTGTGTCCTGACCGTCTCCTCTCCCTCCACTGTCTTAAGAATCTGATCAGGCTGATACAAATTATTAGTTTCTCCAAGCAAATCAGTTACCGCACAATGGGTAGCTTCCCCTTCTTTACAGGCTTGTTAAAGAAAGAGCCCATTTTTCAGTTAACACAAGCACTCACCACAACATCCTCCTGACTGCAGCGTCCCTCCCCACCTCCTCCTGCCAGGGGACCCGTGTTTCTCCACAGGCTCTGGGCCCCACTCCAATCTCCACCCTCAGCACACTGCTACAAAACCCTCCCAACAACATTCACATCATCTCTCCAATCTGTCTCATACAGAAAACACTTTTAAAGACATCGCAGGCCATAGTGCTCAGCCACACCACCTCCTGAGCATTGCTGTGGAACCTAACAACAGCTGCTAATTCCCCTTTCAGGCTCATTTCACCTCTACTACTCTCCTAGCAGTGCCCAGTATAATCATGTGCAGCCTCGTAACACGTGCCACCTTTCAAAAAGCCCTCTGAAGAATCGCTAGCTCTGTACTTTTATCTTTATTACAGCCTTCCTAAAATTAACGAGGACACGTTACTTGCAATGTCCCATGCTGTGAAACAGATCAACCAGAACCACTGCCCAGGCAGGAGCATGTAAAACTCAGAAATAAGAAGCAGAAGGTCAGAGTAGTGGGTGTATACAACGTCTAACTGCTCTGCTCAAATACCCCGGCTCTGCTGCCTCATGCAGATCAATCATCACTCAGGGAGCACTCAGCTGTGCTCAGCTGCCAGATACAGCCTGAATTGCTCAAGCATTTCAGGAAATAATAATTTTCCCAACAATGTCAACACCTTACCAAGGTCAGAACATAATTAACCCCTGCTGCCTCTGTTTTTAACTCTGAAAAACTTTCCGCTGAGTTGCATGGCTGATCCTAGACGAAGTAGCTACACACTATCATGCTGAACTATGACTCCATGCAACAGCCCTACGAGAGCTATCCAACCCACGTAGCACGCACGTAAGATGAGGTCAGTGGGCACCAAAGGAGGCTGCTCTGAAGCGGGCAGCTGTACCTGCCACCTCTGCTGGCCGGCCTTGCAGTACCCCTGGCCCCTCACATCCCCGGCCACGGTAGGTACGGACCTTCAGAGAGTGAGTCTTCTGCAGGACGTCGAAGAGGAACTGCGCCTGGAGGATGGCGGCAGTCTCGGCGGGGTGCGAGGGCAGGGCCACAAAGCCCCGGTTCTGGTTGCGGGAGCCCAGGTGCTGCTCGAAGACCTGCGTGAGGTGCTGCAGGGTGGGGGTGAGCAGCGTCAGCGTGCTGGAGCCGTCCAGGACGAGGTCCCCTGCAGGGAAGGGGAAGGACGGGACGGGCCGTGAGCGCTGCTGCCCCCACACCGGGGCCCTCACTCCGGTCCGGTCCGGTACGGT
>NW_008794888.1:3741697-3779100 GCF_000699145.1 Aptenodytes forsteri | reverse complement strand
GCCCCGTGTGCCGGGCGCGGCGTGCACAGGGCGCTCCGGTGCCGCGCGGCACGGCATGGTGCAGGTCACTGCACGGTGCGTGGCGCGGCGCGGTGCAGGGCGCTGCATGGTGCATGGCACGGCATGGTGCAGGGCGGTGCATGGCACGGGGCACGGGGCACGGCACAGCACGCAGCACAGTCCCGGGCACGGCGCAGTACCCGGTGCTGGATGCTGCACGGCGTGGTGTGGTCCTGCGCACCGCACCGTACGGGTTGCACGGCGTGGCATGGCACGGCGCGGTACATGGTGCAGTGCATCCCCAGTGCCTGCCTACGTCTCCTCACTCCCCCGGCTGTATGTGTGTCTGTCAGAGCCGTCTGTACGTCCAGTGGAGGGGTGTCTCCTTGTCACTGTCTGGTGCTGGTACTTCGTTCTGGAGTGGGTTTTGCTCCCCTGTGTTCGTGTATGTGTCTGTCGGCCGTGCGAGCTCTGTCCCGTCTGGTACCTCTGTGAAGGGAGAGTCAGGGAATGGAGCAGGTGCTTCGGAAGTGAATGGCTGTGGTGGTTTATCCAGGGTAGTTCAGTAGGGTATAGGATTCATTGGAATATTTAAGCCTTATAAAATACTCTGTATTCTTAGTTTCAGCGTAGCCATGTGGCAGAGAGATCCACAGGTTAAACCCTTCACGCCTGAAAACTTTGTGTGTTTACTGTCTTATGTGTTGCCTTTTCATTCTGGTATGTGTGTCCCCGTTCCTCCGCCGTGGCAGGGGAGAAGTAGGGGCAATGCAGCCCACTTCCGTTTCATTCGGCTTTGAGGCTGTGACTGTCGCAGCAGCATCCGAATGCTTCGGTGTATGCAGCAGCACCCCTCCTGCTCCTCTCCTCCATGGACAGGCTCATCAGTACGTTTTCCCAGGAAAACCTTCCCAGGCCTCTAATCCTTCTCCTCTTCGAGCTCTTCCCATCTGTGTCTATCAGCCAGAGTCTCTTCTCATCTATCCCCAAACCAGCTTTGCCCCTGTGGCTTTATCCCTATCTTAAAATCCACTCCTTGTCTAGACACTCCATGGCTAAATTATTCTCAGCCCGATGGCCAGGGGATTAAGGAAGAGCTGAGGAGATGGATGCGGGGCCTGAAGTCTGTCTCCATGCAGCCCCTTGCCCACGGAGCTGGAGCAGCCTGCCGTAGCCTTTCCGGCTCATCTTTATTGCAAAGGGGCAGCGTGAACTGCTCTCCTCTGCCCCTCGAAGACGTGCCAGATGTGTTTTTCTCAGCAAAACAGGAAAGCTCCTGCACTGGCACTGTGAAGCAGCCTTTGGGGGCTGGGGGAAGCTCCACTGGAGTCCCTTTTAGCAACATGTGGGAGATGCCGTAGCTGCCAGCATCGCAGGGGCATGCCTGCTCGCTTTCCTTCAGCGTTCGTTTAGCCTAGATGGTTGGTATGAGGTATGGTGATTTAGGTGAGCCAGCTCTGTTTACTGATGCACTTGCGGAGAGAGCAGGGAGGTGTGAGTGCGCACAGGTCGGCAGGCTGTGGATTTTTCTGGCCTCCCTTCGAATCTGGCCTGCTGGCATGACGCTTCTATTACTGAAAATTACTTCTAGCGGGAATGCTGAATCACGTACTCCCGACAACCAGGAGATACAATAGGATGAAGGTATCATTCATTCAGTTTTCTTTACTGTTTTTTTTTTTTCTTTCCCCTTTTGCCTTGTGTTCTTCTTATGGCAGCCCAGGCAGCGATGCCAGCAGGCTGGGCGCTTCAGCATGATGCTTATTAGCAGAATTCTCCCTGATACTCATTTTAAGTTTCTCTTTTAAATTTTAACCCATTTCTAAGTCTCTTTGTGCAGGGCTGCCTGAAAAAAAATAAATCTTTAGTCGTGTTTTACACCCTTGAGATCTTTCCAGACTGTTGGCTTGTCCCCTCCCCATCTTAGTCATCCCATATTGCGCTAGACAAATTTAGCTCCTAACCTTTCCTTATAAATCAGTCCCTCTGGCCTACTGGCAATTTTTTGTTGCTCTTCTCTGAACTCCGTCTGTTGTGGGTAACAGAAAAGCCAGGCCAGATCCGTGTAGGTGTCCATCCAGCCTTTCTCCAAGAGGTTGCACCAGGTTGCACAGAGTAAGGGGCAGGTGGCCTCTAGTGGCCAGCCATCAATTAACGCACCGAAAGGGAGCACCAGTGCTCCCAGGCCACGGGCTCTCCCTTCTCGAGAAGTCAGGAGAGGTGGTAGGGTTGGGATCGGAGAAGGTGCCTCCCATCCTCGCCCCTCTCTTGGCCTGAAGCAGCGGGCCTGTCTGGCAGCTCTGCCCCCAAGCCCCTCCCAGCTCCCAGGCCACGGGCTCTCCCTTCTCGAGAAGTCAGGAGAGGTGGTAGGTCGGAGAAGGTGCCTCCCATCCTCGCCCCTCTCTTGGCCCGAAGCAGCGGGCCTGTCCGGCAGCTGCCCCCAAGCGCCGGATCGGGGCGCCCACGCATCGCGTCCTGCTTTCACAGGGTGATGAGCGGGGGATTGACGGAAACCCCGTGAGCACCTCGCAGTCCCTCTGAAATTTCAAAGGAAGTCCCAAGGGCTCTCTCGCTTTACTGCCAGTACAACTGTCTTGCTTTTAGCTGTTCAGCAGTGTCATTAGTGTGACATATTTTCAGCATATTTCAGAATATGCTGCTTTGGAGGGTAAAGAAAGATTAAGTGCTGGATTTTCCCTCCCTTTTAACTTCGTTTAGGCAGTCAAGCTGTAGTTTTAAACTCAGTGTAACATCTTGCAAAGCTGGAGCCAGCAGAGTTTGTTGCATCCAGCAGTTCTCCCGGCCATGGGTTTCCTCCCGCCCCGAGCACGAATGCCCCTGCGAGCCTCTGCCTAGCTCCAGACAAACCTGAGCTTGACCTGAAACAAAGCACATTGTTTCACAACACTGCTGATAGTTTGCAGTTTCCTTTGGAGGCCCCACAAGACACATTAGTGGCACAGAGGTGGAGCTGAGCATTAGCATTTTTTTTGTTATATTACCTTTACCGTTTTGCTAGTTTTTGGGGATTCTGCCACTACAGGAGCTGCCGTCCAAAGCCCCGTTGTTATTTTACTCCCTGAAGTAGTAGTGCTTGCAACACGTTTTTGCAGGCAGTCTGGAGCTGTGGATGTTATGTTCCTTACAAATACCCAATCCTTTCTTTAACATTTGTGATGCCATGGCCCTGCAGGACTGCGGAGCCAGGCCCCCCCGCCAGCTCTTCCCACTGGAATAAAGCGTTCCCTGCCTTCAGTTTCAAATGTGCTGCTCTTTGCTTTCATGGAATGATACCCTGTTCTTGAGTTAAATGCAAAAGGAAATAAAAGCCATGTATTACCCTTTTCTCTATCATGTCTCCTACTAAAAAGCAGCTCAGTCTCTCCTTACAGATTATTTCCAGACCTTTCTCCTTTTTTCTGCTTTCTCTCTTGGAACCCTTTTGCTCTATCTTTCTTGGAAAACAGGGTGTGAAGTTGAATATTACAGCTTAAGATCTACAGAGCGGATTGGGTATTTTAATTCTTTTCTGTCCTGTTCCTTATGGCCTGGACTCTGCATTTGCTTTTTAGACGTCTGTCTTGACAGCATATTTCTCTTGAGCTGTTCAGGTCTCATCGAGGGATTCAATCACTGAAGAGTTCAATGAGGTGTGTTTGAAGAGTTTTTTTCCATTGAGTTTTGCCTTGTTCCTGATAATTAGGAGGGTGGACCAAGGGAGCATGCTTCATCAGTGGTCAGATTAGCTCCTCAAAAACTTGCCTTACAGATGGCCCCAGGATTTTTGGTTTGAATAAGCTAAATGTGCACCTTCAGGTAGGCAGAGTAAGCAGAGACTGTAGTAGCACCTTCTGGAGATCTTCAAAGATAGAAGGAGGGATGATGAAGTGGCCTTACTGGTGTCGCCTTTAGACCATCTGTTTTAGTGTTTTAGTGGTCTGCCTTGGAACAGTGGCCCATACTAGGTACTTCAGATGAGATAGTAAGAAACCCCTCAGCAGATCACCGGGTTATAACATATAATACTTCTTCCAAAGCTTTCATAGCTAGAGATTAGCTTGTTCTGAAAGATGAGTTTAACTTCTCTTAATTTTCTTTGTCATAAATATAACAACTTGTTACCCAGAGAGATAGCCAAGCTATCCTTTGACTTTGCAGTTTTCTCCTCCTCAGTGACATCACTGAAAAAAATGTTTTCTTTTGCAGTTTTGAATTCATTTGTATTCTACCCTTGTAGTTTTAATGACTGTCCCTTTTCTTGTGCTGTGAGATGAGAACACTTCACTTATCCCTGTGCCCAAAGCACTGTGCATGTGCTTACATCTTCTCTACTTCTCCGTATGAGTTCAGATGAGTTTTTGGAGGTCGGTATCTTCCCAGTGCCAGTCTATGTGCCATCTCCAACTCTTCCTGGGGTGCAGCCCATGCTGAGCTCAGCCTGAGCTGTTGCTGCAGATGATACGACTGCAGCTGTTTCTGTGTTAGTCTCCATCTCATTCCTTGTAAACTGTGGCACCTCATTGCCTTCACTTGCAGTTGCATATTGAGCAGAGCGCTCCCTCGGACTGCCTGCGGGGTCTTCTGCGTCCCTCATCCGCGCTGGTGCAGACAGGGCACAGATCTGCAGTCTGAAGGTTGTCCTCTTTTCCTGTAACATGTGTTTTGTGTTTGGTGTTTGGATGCTGAACTGTTTGTCCTTGTGTCATCTCTCCGGCCTGCACAGATCTCTCTGATGTTCCTCCTGGCCATTTTGGGATCTGCCCAATTAAAGCTAGGTGGCACAGGACCACTCTGCTGCCTGCTCCTGGCATGCCCTCCCAGCACCCCATCTCTCCAACTTTATTCTTCCCTGGTGGTCAGTCATGCCCTGGCTTTGCAAAGATGTCCTCGTGGAGAGGGGTCTCAGCAGGAAGCCTTTCCTTCTCTAGCACAGCCCGTGCAGAATCTATGCATAGCTGCTGTCTCAGTCGGCCCCTGCACCCTCTGAGCAGCAGGTTGTTTGGAGGAGGACAGGGTCCCACCTGCCTTTGAACTTTTGGAGACGGCGCACAAAACAGCGCGGGCTGGGCCATTCTTGCCCCTTCACTGCAGCGTGCCGGGGGACAGCCCTGTCCTAGTGATGCCGGGGAGGTTCCCCGAGGGCCGGTGAGGTGACCTCTCTGGGTTAGGAGCCAGGGGGTTTGAGGGCAGTGGCCAGCAGTCTCCCACGACATTCCCTTGTCCTGCCCTCTCTCCACAGGTTATGCCACTCTCCAGGTTTGCTGGGTGCCTGCCGGTGAAAGAGAAGGGTTGATATTTTGCCCAGGCCCTTAGGTCCTGAACCAAAATGGCAGCTGGAGAGTCCCCTCCCGTAGGAGATGTCTTCATCGACCTGCAGCAGGTGAGGTGGGAATCCAGCAGCAGCGGGGCTGTCTCTTCCCCTGGGATCGCGCTCCTGCCAGGCTGAGTGCGGGACCTGCGTCCTGGCAGCCTGCTGCAGTAGGAGACAGCCTCCGTTCCCTGGGGACAGGTCTGCACGAAGGGTGCCCCAAGGCTGCCCATGAGCCCACATCCACTCTCCAAGCAGACAGCAAACTGTGGTCCAGAAAAGGCCAGAGGTTGCTCTCTGGGGTCTCTGTGCCTTCACATGCCATTGGGTGGGGTAGGCAAGCGGCAGGAGGAGTTGGGCAGCTTGCAATTAGACTCTCCCCATTTAGGCTGGGCTTGGGACACCCATGCTAAGGTGAGAGGAGAAGCAGTCTCACCCACAGATACAAAGCCACTCCCAGGGCACAGCTGGGAACAGCTGGGGAATGCGGGGAGAGGTACAACTCAGCTAAAGCTGCCTTGCTCCCTCTTTCTGCCCAGCACAGACAGATTTGTCACAGTTGGGCCTCCTCCTGTTTCCATGGAAACACGGGAGTCCACAACAGCTCCGCGCTGGCATTTCGGCTATATTGACGGAAAATTTTACCAGCTGCAGCTGCTGGGGAGGCAGAAAGGACGGGAGTCACCTGGCAATGCTCTTCTCGGAGCGTCTCCACCAGCAAAAGGCAGAGAAGTGCCCACAGCCTGAAACAGGAGGAGAAGAGGCAGAAGAGCCTGAAGAAGGCATGCCAAGGGGAACAGGGTCCCCTAGGAGTGCAGAGGGGAGGTGGGAAGGCACAGGGTGGTCACTGACCCAAGGGCAGCTCACCAGAGCAGGGATGCTGTTTCCCAGGGGGAAATATGGAGGAGGTCTAGGAAAGGGAGGGATGGCAGACTGGGCAAAGGGAAGGCCAGAGGACAGCAGTTAGATGTGGGGAGAGAGAAATTCCAGCTAAACAAAAGCTATGCATCTCCACTGGTAGGAAAGACAGGCACTGACATAGTCCCTTGATACCTGCCACTCAGGGGAGGTGTGGAGGACCGCTAAGGTATCTCTGCAGAGTACAGCTTGGAGGCTTGCTGATCTGTTCTGGCTCTTGGTTTTGAGCGGAGCTGTGCCTCTAAGTAAGAAACTATGCCCCAGCCCTGTTGTGTGGAGCCTGCTGCTCCTCAGCAAGCCCAGCACCGTTTGCAGGGCAAGAGGATCCAGAGGGCTGTAGGGATCTGCAGCATTTGATTCTTGTCTGGCGATTTCTGTGCAGGGCAGAGATCGTGCAGAGAAGGCCTCTCCTGGTGCCGAGGACGATGAGGACTTGGATAAGACTTTGTCAATCGAGAGATTTGGGGACCTGATAAGCAAATCAGCATCAAGCAATCTGGAGAAGCAAAGACGCAGCTACAGCGAGAGAGATTTTGAATGTATGTAGGTTTGAACCCTTGTACACACTTCCACCCTCGCCGCCAACCCTCGCTCAGCCCCACGTGCTCTGCAGCCTTGTGCTGGGACCCTGCAGATCGTGTTAGCCTGCTATTCACTTCCTCCCTTCAGAGTGTTCCCAAAGCGTTACGTACACCCAGTTTAGCACTGGTGCCCACGGCCTTTTCCCAGTCTGTTCCCTGTTTTCCCCGTCCCTGCAGGCGTAGATACTGCCCAGCCCACGCGGCAGCATACCTCAGCCCAGGGTCATACCTCCTCACCCAGCATCAGGGACCTCTGCAGCCACTTCCCCCACGTTGAAATTTCCCGTTTGAAACTATTTTTCTTCCATATGGCTGCAAAGAAACATCCAAATATGGCCAGAAGCCAGGCTGTCCTCCCCAGTCTGAAAGCAGATGGCTCCAGTCAGACATGCCTGTGTATTTCTAAATAGCAACCACGAAACCATCAGGCTTATCTGCTCAAAGAAAGGACTGCAAAATAAAAATGGGGTGTGAATTTAAAATGCTGTAGCTATCTCACCTGAACTCCTCTGATCATCATATTTATTCCTCTAACTGCCCTTCCATGATGAAGGCAACCAGTCTGCCCAAACTCACTTTGGCTGTAAAATGAGAGTGTGCCCACAAGAGTGGCCGTAAGCTATTGCCTGGTGTAGGTGGGTTGCGTTAGCTTGTAGTAACAGCAGTGAAAGGCAGGAAGAAGAGGCCCCCGGCCAGCAGCCTGCTTGTGTAGCAGACAAGTAGCAATGGTTGGGAGAGTTTCCCACTCTCTGGCTCTCCACAGTCAGATACTGCTTATTTTCCAGCTTAGCTTTGATGGGATACAACCTCAGGAACATTATGTTCCAAGTACCTCACCAGGCTGTTTTCTGCTTGGCCACTTATTTCCAATGGCTGTTGTAAAAGTTTTCTGGTAAAAGTCTATTACCGTAGTGCACCCCAGCTGCTCCTTTCTGCTTGTGTCATTTCTCTACAGAGGCTCCATTCAAATAACACTTTCCACCTGAGCACACAGTCACTCACGCACATGGCTGCAAGGTGCTACTGGCTTTGCTGTGGGTTGAATACCTGTCCTGTGCTGGTAGGACTTACCTGCTCTGAAGCTCTGCCTGTGTGCACAGGTGTGTGGGTTGGCTTGGAGGACATGGACGATCTGCTTAAGCATGCATGGCAGAAGCTTCTTTGAAAATTTGACTAGAGATTTGTACTGTTTTGGGGTTTTTTTCTTCTTAATACGAGAGTCCTTCTTTCTTTCTTTGTCAGAATCAAGCTTGTTTTCCTCTGAGCTCCTGATGTATCCCTGTTATCTAGGACTACATCAACCCTGGTTATCAGAAGTTTTATGCAGTTCATATTCGGATCTGGTTAGGTCATTAGACTTTGAAAGAACATACCAGCCCACGGAGGTGAATGCTCTCTGGGTTTAGAAATGTTTCCTGCCCTGTTGAAAGCCGGGAATTCCTAATATGTAGGCTCTTCCTTCTGGGCTCCATATCCAAATTACTTTTCCATATCTCTTGTATCTAGTTCACTGAGAAGTGTAATCAAATGTCTGGGACACTGGTTTGGCAATAACTTTCCATACAGGCAGGCAGTGCAAGGAAGGGAGCAGGGAAGGAGGGCAGGGGCTGGGCACACAGGAGTTGCAGGAGGACAGGGAGGAAGAAGAGGGAGGCATGAAGCCTTTTGTGTTTGGGAGAGGTATGTTTTTCCCACCTCCAGGCCACCTCTGTGGAGACATGATCAGTTGACACAAGGAGTGCTGAGTGCAGGGGTGAAGAGCGGTGCTCCTCTCTTCTGTGCCAGTTCAGCCACTTGCCATCACTGCCCTTCCCTGCAGCCCAAGGCTTTGGTTTCCTTCTGATCTAAAATGTAAATGTTTCTGTCTTGGGCTGATGTAAACAAGCCAGAAGGGAAAGATGGGCTATGTCCTCACCAGCAGCTTTGTGCTGTAGAAGGAGCAACGAGTGTACAGTTGAGGCCTTCCTTGCTTCTTCTTACATGAGAAATTCATGCCTGACCTATCTGTGGCATGCAGAGCAGTGCTACAGGAGTGCAGCAGCGGGGCAGGAGGGCCTTTCTGCCAAAACCTGTGAGTGAAATAGGGTACATCTAGTTAAGTCAAAGAATTAGAGAACACTTTGGAGGAAAAAGTGTTTATAAAGGGCCCAAACTCTTTCCAATTTGCAGATGTCTGACCATTCCCAATCTCCTCTAATCTCGCCACAAGCCTCTCCTGCTGAACCAGGGGTGTGTGTGAAATATCCCTGCTGTTCCCAAGGGGGGAAACAAGGGAGAAAAGACTTGAGAAACCAAAGGAAAGGAAACATGACAGCAGAACAATGAACCTGCCTGGCTCTCCCAGGGAGAAGGTTACAGCTTCCATTGAAAATGTCCTTTGAAGGTAGTTTTCACTATAAACAGATTTTGCTGCCATGTCACAGGAAAGCTGGGAAGGAACCAAATCAAAACAGACTGGAAACAATTCCTCAGGAAGAGCTGCTGAGCAAAGCCCCCTTGCGAAGTGGCTGGTGCCCCCGTGATTTCAACTGTTCCAGGTGCAGCCCCAGGATCCGTGCATCCTGCAGACTGCCTATGGGAGGCTTTGTGCCTGCAGATAGACCTGGCAGAAATGGCTTTCCTCTCTCTCGCAGGGAGATGCTGAACTTACCCTGTTCCCTGCATGGTGCATTATCGTTGTTTTTGAGTGTAGGCTCAGAAATGCCATTAATTTCTTCTCACTCTCTAATTCCCATGACACCCAGGTCAAGCCTGTATGAATTTCTCTTTGTAGATTAGTTTAAAGAAAAGTCCTTCTGCCCTGTTTTTTACCCTCATTTTTAAAAGACAGCCTCCTAATTGAACCTGCATTTCAGAGGCTGGTAGGCACAAGCCCTCACAGTACCTGGGATGTGGACTTAAGTTGCATCTGCACTAAAAGGCTTGGTCTGTGGTTCCTGTAGGTATGCATGAGGGACTTTCTGTCAAAGCCTGGGGGATAAATAAGGCGCATCTATTTAACTCAAAGAACACTATGCAGGAAAGAAATGTTTGTAAAGGGCCCAAATCATGCTTGTTTGAGAACGCGAGAAATGTTTCCCCATGTGTAGGAAGGAGATGGTGCCTCTGGCAGGCCACCGCAGCTCTGCGTAGCCATGCAAATGGCTTTCAGCAGCACCGGGAGAGGAGTCCTGCCTTCCCCAGGGCAGTGGAGCTGCATTGGGGTGATTTGGCACTGCATGGGGGCTGCCTCCCCAGCCACCCCAGGCTGGACACAGCCTGCTGCATCACTGAAAGAGCTTTGCTGTGTCCCTGTGGGCTGGTGGCTCTCCTTGCCCTTCCTGGCCCTTGATCTCCAGACCATGCTGTTTCCTGGAGGGGCGCCTGGCAGGTTCCTCCCAGCCTCTTCCTGCCCCTGACTCTCTTTTTCTCTCTCAGTCCACCGCCGAACCTCGCACCACATCCATCATCCCCTTTCCACTCACCTCCCTTCTGCCCTCAAGTTCCAAAAGAGGCCCCCCCGTGCTAGTAGGAGGAAAAAAAGGAGGAGGAAAAAGAAGAAAACCTCAGTACCCCCCTCGGAGGTGACCCCCACCATCCAGGAAGAGGACGAGGAGGGGGGAGAAGAGGAGGAAGAGGAGGAAGAAGAAGAAGAGGAAGAAGGAGAGTCTGAGGCAGAAGAGGCCCAGGAGAAAGAGATCTCTGCAGAGTCTGAGGGCGAAGCTCGTGGGAAGGACACATCCCCTAAGCTGGAGTCCCCAAGCAAACCAAAGGCAAGGCTAGGGCATCCCTACCTGGACAGGGCTCAGAGGCTGGGGGGGAGGTAGAGGGAGGGTTGATGCCGGGAGGGTGCCAGGGTGTATGGTCATGGGAGTGTGCTGCTCAGGGGGAAGAGGTTGTAGCTGTGCAATATTGTGGGAAGAGTGGTTTTGTCCCTGCCTAGCAGAGATGGTCACTGGAGGACAGTGATAGATAAGCCATTGCTTGGGGTGGATGCTGGGGAGGGTGTGCATGACCATTTTGGGGATTTAAGACCCATGGGGGAAGATCAATGTGGCTGTTCTTAGGGTGTATAGGATATGGGGGGGGCTCTATGGCCAGTGGTTTTGTCCCTGCCTAGCAGAGATGGTCACTGGAGGACAGTGATAGATAAGCCATTGCTTGGGGTGGATGCTGGGGAGGGTGTGCATGACCATTTTGGGGATATAAGACCCATGGGGGAAGATCAATGTGGCTGTTCTTAGGGTGTATAGGATATGGGGGGGGCTCAGTATGGCCAGTCCCAGGGTATGGGGCACGTGGGGGAAGTCAGTGTGGCGCGTTCTAGGAGGTGGGGACATGGGGAGGATCTGCGTGTCAGGGACTGGGGTGAAGGCTGCCTGCCCTGGCTCTTGCTGTCAGGACTGTCGTCTCTGCAGTTCACCATCGGCAGTGATGAGGAGGAGTCCGGCAGCACTCTGGCCCCTGCCCAGTTCCACATGGAGGAGGAGTGTGGCATCCTGTCCCCCGTGCCATGCTTCGCCGACCTGCTGCAGGACAAGGGCCCTGCCTCCCTCCGCAGGTAGGAGAGTGGTGCTGAGCTGCCTGCCACTCTCCCCAGCTTGGGGTTGCCGCACAGACCCTGTCCCCAGGGGTAGTGGCTGTGCCCAGCCTGAACTCACCTGCTGAGCCAGAGGGGACCTGGGGCCCAGAGGGAGAGCGGCTGTGAGCAACACGGCTGCTCCCTGGTGAGACCATCACTCCCTGGGACTCCTGTGACCTTTGTGTCCGCGTGGAATCCCCAGGGTGCAGGTTTGGGGGCACTGGCTGAGCGAGAGGGGGCCTGGGGCCCAGAGGGAGAGCGGCTGTGAGCAACACGGCTGCTCCCTGGTGAGACCATCACTCCCTGGGACTCCTGTGACCTCCTTGTGTCCGTGGAATCCCCAGGGTGCAGGTTTGGGGGCACTGGCCTGCACATGTGGAGTACCCTCCCTCCCAGCTAACTTGCACCGTCGTGCTGACCTGCAGGCTGGGAAGCCCCAGGAGGCTCGGCCGAGTCAGGGGACCATGAGGCCATTGACTCAGAGGTGGGTCCCCAACACTGGCCACAAGCTGATCCCACTCTGCGGTGGCGGAAAGGAGGAGCAGAAGGGGCAACCTTTAGGTGTTGGGACAGGTGACTCCTGGCTCTCCTTCTTCTCAGGGACTTGTCGGTCAGGGCTGGGCCAAGGGACCTCAGCCCCTGAGAGCGGCTAGTGCCCATCCTCACTCACCTCATTTGCTACCACTGGTCTTTTTGGTTCCTGCAGCCTCCCTGGGCCTCGGGAACGTCTGTCTCGTGGGTGGGAGAAGCGCAAGCCCTGGGGCCAGGTGGCAAGTGGACAACGGGTTACCTATGACTTGAAGGAGAGGATGTGCATCGGCAGCATGACCACACTGGAGAGCGCAGCGTACCAGCGCGTCCCCACGGACGAGGCTGAAGCCCAGATGCTGGCGTCTGCTGACTTGGACGGCATGAAAAGTGAGGCTTTGTGACACTACCTACACTATTAGTGAGCATGTCCCTTGCTTCTCCCTGTTTTGCCCTCTTCCCTAGCAGCTCCAGGCATGGCCTTCAGCCTGCTGCAGGACCTGGTCCTCACCTCCCTGTCCCCTAGCCCCTGCTGTTCCAACCCTGGCTCTTGTCTGTCAGCTTTGTGGTGTCCACAGCGCCTTTCCCCATGTTTGCAGCACCTCTACTCACACCCACCCCACGGCTGCTTGCTCCACCACCCACCCCACTGCCCTCTCCGGTTCAGGGCTCCCTGCGTTTCCCTGAGACCCAGCGCTCTCCTCTCCTGACACACTTTCCCAGCGATCAGCCCTCTGTGCGACACGCCAGCTCTGGCATCACAGAAAACGTGAGGTGAGGAGCCTCCCCTCTCCTCTGCTTTCCTGGCGGAGAGGCAGCTGCCCCCTCTGGAGCGCCTCGGAGGGGGACTGCCCCTGTGTGCGGCGTGAGGGCAGACAGAAGAGACGTCATGGAAATGCACGCTCCGGGCCCGAGGACATGGAGAATTCAATAGGTTGCTCTGCAGGCTGGAGAGGGAGGGAGACGCCAGAGGGGAGCGAGGGAGAGAAGCGGTGCTGCACGCACAGCCTGGCTGTCCCCGGGCCACAGGCGCCGTGTCCCTGGGCAGCCGGCACGAGATCCCGCAGCAGAGTGAGGATCCTGCTCCTGAGGAGCCGGTGGGGCAGCCCCCCACGGAAGCATCGCCGGGTGGAGCCAGCCTTTCTGGGACCTCATCAGTCCCCAGGGGCTGCTGTAGCCAGCACCTTCATGCCCCGTGAGGAGGGGAGCGAGGCACTGGGGCTGGCCCCAGGGCTGCGGTGAAGCCCCCCAGGGGCAGCTTGCTTTCTGCACATCAGCCTGGCTACCCCGGCCCTCCTCTGAAGGTGAGTGGCTCATGGTGCCTGACCCCTGACCTTCGCAAGGACAAAATGACAACCCTTCAAGAGAGAGAGGAGGCAGCGAAGGAATCAGAAGGGGGCAGCAGCCCGGAGGAAGCGATAAGCACCTGCATTCGCAACTCACTCGGCTATGAAGACTTTGATGAATTTGCCTTCAATTTTGAAGACTATGATTTATGGGAAGCCATCAGAAACCATCTGGGCTACCCAGGCGGGGAGCCCACCTGTAAGTACCGGAGCAGTGACCCCACGGTTGCATAGATCAGAGCCCCCAGCTAAAGTGCATATCCCCCACCCTGTGCTTGCTGTCTGCACTCTCTCCATGTCTGGTTGGTCTCCTGGTTTAGAGGAGGTATGGTCTGCCCCACCTGTGCCTGGGGGCACCGGGAGAGCTGTCTGGTGTCTGTGTGTCTGTCCGAGGTCTTTGTACAGATATGTGTCATAGTGCTGAGGTGCTCCCCTGTGTGTGTCTCGCTCGAGCAGTTCTGGAGGCAGCTGCATCTTGCTGTTTGTGCTTATTGGGATGTGGCCCGTGCCGTGGCCAGAGAAAAAGCAGCTGCTCCAAGGTGTGTATAAGGACAGAGACATTTCCCCTTCCATCTGTGGCACAAGGTGACAGTGTGCCGCTGCTCTGTTTGCTGGAATTCGAGCCGAGCTGCGGATCCGACAGCAGTGGTGGGTATCAGGTTCTCGGCTCTGCACCATAGCCTAATGCCCGGAGGAAAAAATAACCTAGTCCCTATGTCTGCAGGCTTGAGCGTGGCTGTGAAACTAGCTAATGGCAGGCTGGCCGGGGTGCCTGGAAGGGGGAAAAGAGGAAGGAAGCGAGAGTGGGAAAAGCAGGGAAGGAGAGAATAGGAATCCCAAGAGCGAAGATCGTCTTTCTATTCGCCGCATCTGTTTCCGTACCCGCGCATTTCTTGAGCTGGGTCTCTGAGCCATCCCAGGGACTGTGCAGAAACCGGAGCCTTGCTCCCACCTCGTGCAAGTGGTCCTTCCTTGGCAGATGGTGGTAACTCACAGTTAAAAGGTGGCTTTGCAGGTCACTTTGGGAGTGACACTGTTCATAGCTCTGTGACAGCTACCCAAATGTCCTCATCTGGATCATGGTCTAATTTTTCAAGGGATTTTAGGATTGCACGTGGGAGAGTGGCATGGCCCCAGAACTAGCCAGCTTACTGGCTTTGCATGCAGGAGTGGTGAGGCAGAGTGCTTGCAACAGGGACTCAGGACGCCTTGGTTCGGTTTCTGGCTCTGCTACAGCCTCTCTGTGTGATCTAGGCAAAACACTTAACGTCCCCTGCCTCCCAGTCCCAGCATCATGTTCTCTTTCTCAGCTGGTCCATCTTTACAAGCCTTCGGGGAAGAAATGTCTGTCTTTGTGCTTCTGCAGGGACCAGCAAGTGGGGATTTGCTTCTGGCTGGGTCTGCTACTTGTTACTGTAAATTGGTAGACAGTATAACAGCAGCAAAGTTCAAAATAGAATCCTTGAGCAAATTGGCTGCATCAGCTGTCCCGAGCTGAGCAAACTGTACATTAAAAGTGTAAGAATAATGGCAATTATTCAATAAGAAATTGCCCCAAGTTCACCCGGGAAAGGATGGCTATTCTTGGGAAAGTAGAAGGGGCAGGTCACTTCTGCAAGGTGTGATATGCATCACTTATAAAGTGGGGAAATTTGGCTTGCTAGCAGTTAACACATTCATTGATTGCTACAGCTAATACTGCAGGTGCTTGAAATAGGATGTACTTGTACAGTCAACTCAATTATTTCTGCACAATGAATCCATGCTGTGGATTAATCCTGCAGAGAGATATGGCAGAGACAGACAGAGATGGCAGAGACACCAGAGTCAGTTCTGTGCAGCTCACATCCAGCCAGTGCCACTTGCTCAGCTATTTACTCCGTGGCACTACCTCTTCCAGGACCAACTCAGATACAGAGGAAATTAATGGCTTTTGAGCAGAGTAGAGTCCTTGTTGGACCTGAGCTGGTCTCCTTGCTCTCCTTTTAGTGTTCAGAGCATGGCGAGTGCTGTGCAGGGACACCTGGATGGCAGCAGGGATGAGCTGGGGTTCAGCTGTCCCTATCACATTGAACTCAGCCAGGAGAGACTTGGTTCTGTGCCGGGCAGGGCAGTAGCTTTTTCCAGAAGCCAGCATAGGGTTGTGTCTTACTGTATGTTGATTAGCACTTTGTTTAGTCTCATTTTAAATATCCCAAGAGATGGGGTTTCAATCTCTTTTTTTCTTGGTGTAACTTAACCATTGGGGTATGTGGGAAGTGTGCACCATCCCTGTGATGCCGGGCTAGCAAGTTGCTCTCTAGTACTGGTACAACTACTCCAATGCGTCTTTCTGGGCTTCCTGCTTGTGGACAGAAGGCAATGAAAGAAGGGAAGCAGGAGCTAACACACGAATTGAAGGCAATCGCCCGCTGAGTTGGACTGACTAGCACAGGCACTCTGGGGGAAGACTTTAACCAGTGCAAAGTCGTATTTGTCATCTTCAGATTTAAGCTGGCAGAAAAGAAACTTGGTCAATCCAAGATTCCAAGAAATCTGACTGATGGAAGCCAACGTGGCAAGAACATCTTCTGGAGGAGACTGTAGGAGATGCTGTGTGGGAGGGTGACATACCAGTTCGTTGTAGTGGAGCCACCATAGGAATCATGCTCTGTCCTCAGACGTTGTCACTGTCTCATGCTCTGCTCCTGGGGAGCACTGGAGAGGGGGACAGCAAGAGCTGTCCTTGGCTGCTTCCTCTCACCCTGGGGAGTTTGCCTTCAAGGAAGGAGGGCAGAGCTATGCCCTGGGCACTTCAGCCTTTGATCTCAGTCCAAGATCCTGTCCTGAGTAAGGACCCCAGACTTAGGTGCTCACTTGGGCTTGACTATCATTTGAGGGAAGCACCAATCTGACGGGACACAGAAAGGCTCTCTGTAGAGCAGTCTGGAGCACCTCCGCTGGGCTCTGCGTGGGACTCCCAAAGCCAGTGGCCTCTTCCAAAATTAAGCCCATGTGTCCACCCTACTGCTATGCGTTGTCTCCCTCAGCTGGCATCTCAGTGGCCACAAGCACTGCCAAGGGAGAGCAGCAAAGCGGATCGCTCCTTTCTTCTGTGGGGCTCTGGAGGTGTGCCTTCACCGGCTCACTCTGAGCCTGCAGCACTCCAGCTCCTGTCCCTGTCAGCAAGTGTGGGAGTCACTGGAGATGCTGGCAGGAAACTTGGCTCCTTTCGTTTTATCTGTCCTCCAGCCATTTGGTGGCTGAGGCTGAATGCCTGTGTGTGCTTTCTAGGGCTGTTGCTGAAGAGCACTGTGTGGCAGGTTGGCATCGCCACGGTGGAGGCTTGCCGTGCTCTGGGTGAGCGCTCTGTCTTGCTGGGCAGAGCGTCCTCTGGCCCTGTTCTTGTAGGGACACGGTGAGAATGAGTCCCAGGGTACGTGGGAGAATCAGAAGCTGCAGGCATTGGAGCAAAGGTGCCAGATGCCAAGATCATCTGCCTGGTGACCTGTTTGTTTATGCACGAATCCACACCAAGTGCAATGAAGTGGCTGCTGTGCATGCAGGAGTTGAGAAATCCATGCAAATAACCGAGGAAGCCCCACACGTGCCTGGCTCCCAGAAATGTTTGTAGTGGTGGGCAGTTATTGGCTCCTATCGACATTGCAATGCAGTAAGTGGAGCAGGGAGGAGTCCAGCCGTCAGCAGGACGTGCATCAGCAGGGCAGCCAATGGGGGAAAATGCCCCGAGGCTCAGTATTGATTCATTTTATATTTAATTTAGCGACCCAGATTTCCAAGGAGCAAGGCTATGGTATGCCTGGCCTGATGCTGGGCTGTGTCTTTCCATGCCAGAGATGCATGGATATTTTCCTGCAACATCAAAGAGACCACTTGGCCATCAAGCCCAGTGCTTTTCGCTACCTCTCATGCCCTGAGAGCTGCAGGTGTTGAAGCCAAGTGCAGAAAGGTACGTGGAGACTGAACTTTCATCCAAGCCAACGAAGAGCTGCCCTTGATCCCCCAGGGAGGAGACCTTGGCTTTGCCTTACAAGCAGGGCTAGCAAGCCTCGATGGACCGAAGCTGAGCAAAACCCCTGACTCTGTGATCTACCTGGGGGAGCTTGCCCATCCTGGAGCTGGGCTCTGAGACTTTCCCCATCCCCATGAGCTGCCTGTGCAGAGGAAGATACACTTGCTGTCTCTGGGTAGTGTCCAGGGAAATTACTCTCTATGGCAGGCTGTTGCCCAGGTGCTGTTTCTCTGGCATTGCAAAAGGGGCTGGCACAGTTGTGGCCAGGTTTTGGTGGGTGCTGGCTAGCCAACAGCACTGGTAGCTTGGTGGTGGGTCTGTAATGCAGCCTCAACAGCCTCTCTGGAGGCTTCAGGAGGCTTTGATTCAGCCAGCCGAACTCTGTAACACAGACCTTTCAGAGGACATTACAGCAGCACTGCGGATCATCTAGAAACAGCGATAGCTGGCGTTAGCTGCCCAGCCTCCATGCCAGCCCCGGGTCTGCACTGTTATCTTACAGTCTCATTGCACAATTAAATAAAACAGTCATTGATATTTCCATGTGTCTCCCAGACCAGCAGCTAAATATCCTTCTCCTTCACTGCCCTTTATGCTTGCTGAGCACCAGGCCTTCCTCCAGTGGGAGAAATGAGCCCCAGCCAGATGCCTGCCTGTGCTGTCTGGGTGCAGAGCTGTGCAGACAAGGCTTCAGGTTGCTTTTCATTGAGGGAGTATGGGAAGGGTTTATGCCCCATTTATTCAGGTACCATGAATAAAAGCTTTTGCAAATGATGCTCCAGTGTATGCACAGTCTGGGAGGAAGCCTTTTTCTTGAAGGAATTAGCTGTCAGATGTCTGGAAGAGCTGAAAGTAGGCAGATGAGGCAGGAAGGATCTTCAAAGGTTGAGGATGATTGTGAGTGCTCCAGCTGCCAGGGCTTTGCTAGCGTAAGCTAATGAGAGAAGGGTGGGCTTGGATGTGTTTCCCTGCCAGACAGTGTGTTTCCACTAGACACACTGGTGGTCTTTTTTCCTTTCCCATGTCTTCAGGCCACCGTTTTGAAGATAACCCTGGTGTGAGGAGGCATCTGATGAAAAAACCATCTCGGAGTCAGATCACCAGGACAAGTAAAAAATTAGCATCAACTCCATCTGTGAAGAAAAAGAAGAAGAAGAAGAAGTTGGATAGAAAGCCCCATGAGGTATCCATGTGCTGTCCTCCCACACTTGTTCAGAAGCCATAAATCAGGACTAGAAACAGGCACTTTATAAAGTGATAAATGTGGTTTCAATATAATTAATTCTTTACATGATCTTGGGGGTGACATTTCAAGCTCTTATCCATTATCATGAGGGCTGAAAATACACTTTTTTCAATAAAAGCAGAGATTTCTCTGAAATCACAAAGCTTCAACCTTAGAGGTTAAAAAGTCACAGAAATGGTAGTGCTGTTGTGGAAGTTGGCAGCACAGTAATGTCACCATCTCTGGTAAGTGGGAAATTTTGGGGGAAACCAAGAAGCAGGCAGAGGACAAAATTGTCACAGTTTGGTAGAGGGGTGCAGCTTTGCATCATTCTCTCTCCTCTGCCCACGCCATCTGACTTGGAGCTTTCTGGTGCTCCATGTGCTGGTGGAAGCTCCTGCCATGCTGCCAGTGATATTTGTCCTGGCTACTTCTGTTCACCAAACCTCTGGTTAACTAAGGCAGGTTTGCTCAGGCACTGCTTTAGACCAAGTGGTACCTTGAGAACAAACCTGAGGCTTTCCATGTATTGTTGATAGAGCTGTATGCATCAGGGGAAGTCTCACGTCCTCTCTGTAATTCACACTAGGTGTTTGTGGAGCTGAACGAGCTGGTGGTGGATAAGAACCAGGAGATGCACTGGAGGGAGACAGCCCGCTGGATCAAGTTTGAGGAGGATGTGGAGGAGGACACAGCAAGGTGGGGGAAACCCCACGTGGCTTCACTGTCCTTCCGCAGCCTGTTGGAGCTCAGGAAGACAATTGCCCACGGTGAGTCAGGAACCATAGGCCAGGGTTTGTGTCTTGCTCTGGGACAGGTTTTGCTGGACAGCTTCTGTTGCTGGAGACACTGGAGACACTCCAACAATGTCTGTGTCCAGGCTCCATGTAGGGTCTGCAGAGACAGACCATCCTGCAGCCCGTTTGCCAGGGTTTACATTAGCCCAAGGGTGCCTGTGTTGGTTCCTTGCTCTGCATTGCTGCTCTCAGGCATGTGGCAACTGTGACACCCAGCTGTGCCTGGGCCTGCAGGTCTTTGACCCATCTTTGGTGTGAAAGGTCAAGTTCAGTCAGGGTGGGAGGCCAAAACAAGAGGGAGGTACCAGAGCTACTAGTGTGTCTTGGAGCTTTTGGGTTCCCTTGGGACAAGGGTTTACACAGAGGACATGGGACACCTGGACTTGGGGTATTTCTCAACTGAGAGAATCTGTACCCCAACCGAAGCCTGGCTCCTGGTGGGACGGCTGTGTCCCCAGAGCGTGCGTGCAGCGGGGAGCGCTGCGCACTAGGAGCAGGGCTCTTCCCCTCCTGCTGGCAGGTGCTGTCCTCCTTGACCTGGAGCAGACCACACTGCCCGGCATCGCTCACCTCATGGTGGAGACCATGATCATCTCTGACCAGATCAGAGCAGAGGACCGAGCCAATGTGCTGCGTGCCCTGCTGCTGAAGCACAGGTGGGTGGTACGTGGCCGAAGGCTGCTGGGGCTCGGGGGTTGTCTGCGAGCCCCAGGCAGTATGGGAGGTGGGTCCCCTCATGGCTGCTGCTCTCCCCCTCAGCCACCCCAATGATGAGAAGGAGGGCTTCTTCCCGAGGAACCACTCCAGCTCCAGCATGAACTCTATCGTGGGAAACCACCACCACAACCACACCACCGACACCTGCATGCCCCTCATGGGGGAAGAGCGCATTGAGATGGCTGACCCCAAGGCCCATGAGACTGAGTGCAAGGAGGTGAGGGTGACATGGGGGATTACTGCTTCTTTTTCCACACCCTGGGGACAACTGTTGGCCGGCAGCAGCCCTTGGCACCCACCTCTGGGCTCTTTCATGGGGGGCCTTTTACTTGCAAGGGTTGGGCTCCCCTGGATCACCTGAAGTGCTGGAAATCAGGTCGCTGCGTTATGATTTTGGGACCTAATTTTAGCCGCATGCTGTATTCAAATGTCTGCTTGAGCATGCAATGGCAGCAACAGCCCTGGTGCTTGCAGGGTGGCCGTTCGCTGTGAGGGTGCCTTGCCTGTGAAGCAGGGTGTCGGGCATACAGCCAAGGCAAGCCCGGCTGCAGATACGTCAGTGGGGTGCAAGGCTGCTTAGGGACACCATGGCACGGGAACTCCATCCTTACTTGTTTGTATTCTTCCCCAGCAGAAAAACCCGCATCTCCATAACTCTGAGGGCCACCGTAAATACCTGAAGCTAATGGAGAAGATCCCTGAAGATGCGGAGGCCACAGTGGTCCTCGTGGGTAAGAGGCAGCATGTAGAGTCCCCTGGAGCCAAAAGAGACCAGTTGAGATCCTGGTCTGGCTCCAGCTGTCTGTGCGCTCCCTCCTGAGGGGTATTTGGTCATCTTGTACATGTTTCCATTGTTCAACTGGGGAGGGAGCCTTGTATGCTCTCTCTTTTGGTGACAATGCACGTTTTGTTTGTCTGTGGTAAATATAAGGGGTGCCTGGGTAACTCCTTTCCTAAATTAAGAGGTTGATAGACACTGCTGCTGGGAGCTGGAGCCCAGCTTAGAGGAGAAAGTCCCGCCAGGCTCACCAGAACATCCCATTTTGCAGCTCAGAAGTGGGTAAGTGGTGCCCGAGGGACTGATGGCCAGGCACTGACTGCTGTCAGGCCTCGCACTGTCCTCTGACCATCGCTGCCCTCCGTCTCGCCTCTTCACATCTCACCAGCAGCTGGGCCCTGCCCCTGGCCAGTGTTGGTTGCTGGTTGTGTGTGCCAGGGAGCTTTGAGTTTATGGGGCCTAGCTGGTGGCAAGGTCTCGGCTATCGGCCATAGCGCTGCCAGGAGATATTTCTCTGTACAAGAGGGCTGTGAGAGGGCAGGCTTGAGCATCAGCGGGCTTGATGCCTTCTGACCACAAGGGTAGTCCTTCTCAGCACTTTGCTGGCATTAACATCTCAGCAAACGTGGCTACACTACAAGCAAAGTAAATGTCATTGCCTATCCACTAGATGAAAAGCTCAGGCAAAGAGGCTTGGCAGCTTAACCAAGCTGATGCTTAATCACGATGAGGCCAAATCAGCTTCATAAATGCACTTTGAATACTCAGATAACTAAACACTGGCCATTTCTGAGGTAAGGCTGTGTCTTAGGATTCGCTTGGCCACTCGAATGGCCCAGATTTGCCAGTCTAACACAGAACACAGCTCTTTGCTGGACACAGATGGCAGAAAGATCAGTAATAATGCCAGAGAAATACAAGTATTCAATAAACATTTGTGTTCGGTATGGGAAGGAAGCGGCTGGTGTGCCGGAGAATGCAGGAGTACTTCCCAATCTGTTAGGAACTGAGGAAGCTGCCAAGCATTGATGACATGTGGACATTGTAAAACAAACTGTGCAGTCTTTAGAGAACTGGCTCATTTTCATCTGGGAAAAAAAAGTCTAGGAATACAGGGTACATACGAGAAAAACAGAAGAAAGCTCATAGCATCAGTGCTCAAGGAGGGAAGGACAGTGATCCAGTACCTATAGGTTGTTTAACCTGACGTCCTTCCCGGCCAACATAGTGGCAGAGCTAATATGGGATTCAATTAATAAAGAGCTAAAGGATAAGAATGTAATTATTGCCAAGCAGTGAGGTTTATGGGAAATAGGTCATGTCAAGCAAACCTGATTTCATTCTTTGATGAGATTAGAAGTTTGTTTCATAAAAGTAACATGTAAGAGACTTCCTTCCTTCCATAAGGCAGTGGCTTAGTGGAAAACAACCTTCTGATTTAAAATTAGCCCCTTATAGTGTAAATAGAGCCCATCTGTAAGAGATTAAGAATGGGCTAACTGGGAAGCTAAAGAAAGTAGCACTGGTTGGGAATGATCAGTGAACAGGGGACTTGGAGCAGTCCTCGTCATGAAGCTCAGTGCTGTGTCAGTGGTCTGGAGACAAGTACAGGACTGCAGGGCTCGTGCGAACCCCCAAAATCCCTGTTTCCACTGCTAAAGGCAGCCCAGTACAGCTCAACCCAATGATTAACTCTGCTCAAAACATTGCCTCCTGGTAGGTTGTGTGCAGTTCCTGGAGCAGCCAACTATGGCCTTTGTCCGACTAAATGAGGCCGTCTTCCTGGAATCTGTCTTGGAGGTCCCGATTCCTGTCAGATTCATCTTTGTGCTGCTGGGACCGAGCCAGGCCAACATGGACTACCATGAAATTGGCCGCTCAATCTCCACCCTCATTCCGACTAAATGAGGCCGTCTTCCTGGAATCTGTCTTGGAGGTCCCGATTCCTGTCAGATTCATCTTTGTGCTGCTGGGACCGAGCCAGGCCAACATGGACTACCATGAAATTGGCCGCTCAATCTCAACCCTCATGTCTGACAAGGTGAGGAGCTGACAGGCGGTGATGCTGGCACAGGCGAGGGAGCTTCGGTAGCTCAGAAGTCAGTCCTGGGACGAGAGTGCTGAGAGATGCTGTGCAAAGGCCCAGGTGGGGCAGGCAGGTGTGACCACCAAGGTAGGATGCTCCAGTATGGAGGGAAGAGTAGGACAGACACTTGGCTGGGACAGAGAGTGCTAGGCTGGGTGATGAAAGGGGCCGTACGTAAGAGCAGGAGCAAAGGACTGCCCAAGGTTAGAGGAGTTGTGTTCAGTTGACATTTCACAAACAGAGAGGAGGGGAGACTGAGCAGTGCCTGTGACCATGACGCCTGGCCCAGGCCACACTGACAAAAGGACCCAGCAATGCCTGGGGACTGTTGTTAGGTGTTTGGATGAAGCTTTCTAGCTGAGTCCCGTGGCTGGGGCATCCATGCAGAGGAGTACATCCATGCAGGAGGAGAGATGAGGAGGCAGGAAGATTTTTCTGCCAAGCGTGTGCACTGCTAGAAGTCCCCCATCTGGCTAGACGGCAGGAAAGTGAAATTCATTATCCTGGTAAGGAATTAAAGACAAAGGAAAGACAATCTGAGCATCTTCTGCATACATCCAGGACAGGAGAATCAGAGGTTCACAGGGTCCTCCTGGCTGGTGCCATGTAACTATAACCGAGTAGCAAACTTGCCTGTCCTGCCAGCAGTGCACAACCTTTCCTGAACTGGGGACTAAAAGGTCCTCTCAGACCTTTTAGTTGGGTTGTGGGCAACACGGGCTCCCAGCTGAAAGGTCCTTTCGCAGGAGTTGCATAGGGCTCAGCTGAGACTGTTTTTAGCCAGAAGAGGTGAGGTGCCATATTTCAGCTTCAGCGCTGCATTTGTGGGCTGATCTTGCTCATTTGAGCCTCTGCTCCTCTGCGGCTGCAAGAGGGGAGCCAGCTGCCGCAGCTGGGGCTGGCCATAGCAAGGTTACACAGTGGCTGGCGCCATGAAGAGAGTACGGTATCATTTACAGTCTGAAGCTGTGGCTCCAGAGAGTCTGTGTGCTGCAGGGACCTTAGCTGTCCCTTACCTGCTTTACAGGCTGTTCACTTGTTCATCTTCCTCCAGCCCTTTCTCTGCAGGCATGTTCCAGAGGCAATGCAGCACTTGCACGCATTTGCCAGCACCTCCCTGCCTGTCTGCAGTAGTGCTGTCCCCTCATGGTCTCCTTGGAGTCCTTCCTTGTCATCTTGCCCTTGCTGTCAGGAGTATCTCCCCTTTTCTGCCTGGTTTCCCTTGCATGGCTTCCCTCATGATGTAGACTCCTATTTTCCCTCCCTCTCCCATGTGGAGACTCCCAAGTCTTTTATGCTCCCTGCTCAGGTGATCTGAGCAGCCACAGTGATCTGGTGTGAACAGAGGCATAGGTTGGCCAGGTGTAGCATCTAGCCTAAGGAACGAGAGGCACCAAGCTAGCTGGGAAGCACAGATCTGATTTCGATTGATGGAGAGGTCCCATGAGAGGCACCCTGTGGTCTGGCAGAACGTGCAGCTGGCAGAGATGCTGCAGGAGCACAATCTTGGGCAAGAGCAGTGGGGCTTGGGGGAGAAAATCAGGAGCGGTGGTCACTGGAAAGGATGGATAGGGAAAGGAGGAGAGACATGGGATTAGGTGAGGAGCATTGGGTAGAAGGACAGGGGGGAGGGATTCAGGAGTGTGGGTCACAGAGTGGCAGTAGTGAGACAAGTAGTGGGTCGAGGGAGCAGGATGTTACTGTATGGTCACAGCAAGCGTTGTGTTTCCAGGCTGTAGGTAGCTGGGTGCAGTCTTGGTCTGAGCCTTCTCCCTCTCTCTTTTTCCCTGCCCCTCTCAGCACTTCCATGAGGCTGCATACATGGCAGATGACCGTCAAGACCTCCTCAACGCAATCAACGAGTTCTTGGACTGCAGCATTGTCATCCCCCCATCGGAGGTGGAGGGGAAAGACTTGCTCAAATCCATTGCCACCTTCCAGAAGTTGCTGCTGAGGAAGAGGAAGGAGAGGGAGCAGAAGTCCATGAAGGAGGGTGCTGTCCAGGAAGCCAAAGGTCTCTCCACTCACATTTGGGCAAAAGAGTTTGTGCCTAGTGCCCTGCGTGCCCCAGTGGGCCCTCCCCTCACAGAGCCTGGCAGAGGGGTGAGCGGGGCCTGGCTCCTGCAGTGGGCAGCAGGGAGGGGGGCAAGGGGAGGCAGGACAGTGGCTGTGGGCAGCTCTGGCAGCTGGGGACAGCTGGAGGCAGTGGGATGTGCAGTCACAGGGGGCCCACCAGGTTAGCGCTGCTGGAGGAAGGTCTCCATGGGGTATGGGGGAGAGGGACAGCCCAAGGGCGGACCTGCATTCCCCTGCTCAAGCCCTGCCCTCCATGCACCTCCAGAGCTGTGTGAAGTGAAAGCTGAGGAAGAAGAGGAGGAAGCTGAGGACGACCCTTTGAAGCGGACCGGGATATTTTTTGGAGGTCTGGTTCGGGACATAAAGCGCAGGTACCCCAAATACCTCAGTGACATCAGAGACGCCTTGCACAGCCAGTGTCTCGCGGCCGTTCTCTTCATCTACTTTGCTGCTCTCTCTCCTGCCATCACCTTCGGGGGACTCCTAGGTAATGGGCCTGCTTTCTGGTCTGCTCTTTGCACGCTGGAACACTGGCTGTGTCTGTGTGATGCTGTGCTGGGGTGGGCTTCAGTGCTGCTCGCTCAGGGAGAGCGGCAGCGCTGCGTCTCGGCTGCTGCCTTGTCCCCTCCCTGCCACTTGGCCTCTCCAGCCTCGGCTCCCTGGGCTCCCTCTGTGCTCCCTGCCCAACGCAGGGGACCTCTGACTGATGGGATGGGGACCTGCCTCCTCCGTCTGGAGCTGTGTCTGCAGCCTGCCTGCCTGTGGTAACGGTGCCTGTGTCTGGGCTATAACACTCACACGTTGTTCTCTTTCCCAGGAGAGAAAACTGAGGGTCTCATGGGGGTCTCCGAGCTGATAATCTCCACCTCGGTTTTAGGGATCCTCTTCTCCCTGCTCGGAGCCCAGCCGCTCCTGGTCATTGGCTTCTCAGGGCCTCTGCTGGTGTTTGAAGAAGCTTTTTACAAGGTACATGTGAGGCAGTGTCCGTGCTTGGCACGTGCTCGCTCTGCCCTTGCGCTGGAGAGGACAGCCGGCATTTCTCAGTTCTCCAAAGGGTCTTTGGTGGTGTGGACTCCTTGGGTCCTGCCAGGCTGCCCTCAGCTCGGCCGGGGCTGGCCCTAGCTCTGCTGACCCTTTGCAGGTCATGCCGTAGGGACTTCTGCCTCCTGTTGCTGTATCCCGTGGGCTGACCCCCTTGAGGTGTGACAGTGGTAACAGCACTCCTCTACCTGCTGACTGTGAGGGGAGCATCGTTCCCCAGCCCCATGCTGCTACGATGAGCACTTGTAGCTGCATCCTAAAATACTGGTCCATAATACTTTCTTGTTCTTGGGGATTCCTTTGAAGACCATTTCACAGCTTTTACCTGTGTCCAGGTTTCCTTGTATGGGAACCCAACAACGTTCAGTGTACCACCCATTTGGGATGTCCCACGTACATTACTCCCACCTCTCAGGATGAGCCCAAGGGTGTGTGCAGAGATATCCTGGCCAGCCAGGATGGACATGTTTCTTTCTCAAGTAGCATGACCTCTTCACTGTTAAAAGCATCCCTGTGTCACCGTACCTCCAAGCAGTGGGTTTAATCCTTCTCCTTTTTTCTGACTCCTAGCATGTCTGGGCTTTTAAAGCATGGTTTTTCCTACAGCTAGGTTTTCACCTTGGTGTGTCAAGAGTTCGGAGCTGGTGATGCCATCGCACAGTGGGAATTTCTCTGCTCTCCTGTGACCGCACTTCTCACTGACTGCTTTTGCTTTGCCCAGTCATTGTGTACAAAGGTGTACCTCTGCCCTGTGTGAGGGCACCGTCTGTGGTGGTACCGAGGAAGGCTGCAAAGAGAGGGATGTGTTTTGTGCTGGAAGTAGTTGGTGTTGGCTGTGTGTGGATGAGCAGAGGCAGTGGAGATGGTCTGTTCTGTGGTGACAGCCTGGGGGCTTTTCTCCACACACATAAAACTGTGTGTGTATACAGGGCGCTGTCTGGGATCATGCCCCAGCTAACGTAGCCTTTTTGCAGCGGGACGTAGCAGGCCGCTCAGGCTCTCCTTTGCGGGGAACATGCTTGTGCTGTTGAGTGCATGGAGTAGTGGAGAGCTGTGTTTGAGTAGTGGCACCTCCGTATGGGTGGGATGGGGAGTGTCATACATGGGATGGCTTCAGCAGAGAGTGAAGGAGGTACTGTTACAAAGACTGGAGCGGTAAAGACCTGCTTGGTGTGAGCTGGCTCATGTTAATGCAAAGTCTGTAACTTTACCTATGACTCCAGCCCTGAATTCACTGTCTCTGTGCTGGATGCCCGAGCAGATGTAGATGCTTTTTTCCAGTAGAGTCTTTGATCTTAATGGGGAGCAGATGTGGGAGGCAGCCTGAGGAGCCATGAGTAACTCCTTCCCCTTTCCATTTCAGTTCTGCCAGACACAAGGCATTGAGTATCTGACAGGCAGAGTGTGGATTGGCTTGTGGCTCATCGTCTTCATCTTCATTATTGTGGCAGCTGAGGGAAGCTTCTTGGTGCGCTACATCTCGCCCTTCACCCAGGAGATCTTTGCTTTCCTCATCTCCCTCATCTTTATCTACGAGACCTTCTACAAACTATACAAGGTGAACCTTCCCCAGGGAGACGGGCTGCCACATCTCTCGATCCCCCAGGAACCTGCTGCTTTACCATACAGGAGGCAGGGGAACAGGGCCAGCTCAGCCACAGCTTTCCTAGGCGTTCTGCAGAGCAGTTCTTTGCTGGCCTCTCATGCCCCAGCCCAGCTGGCCCCTGTGCCACCACAGGGGCTGGCAGGACGAGCCCTAACATCTGTCTCCCCTTCTGTTCCTGCAGAAGGCATTAAAGAGGGGCCACTTTTCTGTCCCCAGCCCTCTCCAGCTGGGTAGGTTGCGAGGCGAGGTGACGGATGCTGGGATTGTCCGTGCCCACCATCTACCACCCTCACCTCTCCGCAGAGCAGGACACCTCTGCTTCCCCCTTCCCCCAGTAGTGACAGTGCCCCCTGCCCCTCCTTGCAGTGACAGTGCCCGCTGCTTCTCTCACCTCCCCAGGTGTTTGCAGAACATCCTCTGCTCAAGTTCTACCCACCGAACGTGCAGAGCGGCCTGAATGCCAGCATGCTCTCTGCGGATGCGATGTCACTGGGAATCAGGATGCAGCCCAACACTGCTCTCCTCTCCCTCATCCTCATGCTAGGCACCTTCTTCATTGCCTTCTTTATGCGCAAGTTCAAGAACAGCCGTTTCTTAGGAGGAAAGGTGAGAAGTTTGTGGGACCCAGATGTTAAGGACAGGGACATGCCAAACAAATAATGCTTCTTGCTACAGACCTTTGTTCTCCAGAGCATTTGGACCATCTCCCAAAGAAACACCAGCAATCCCTTAAATACCGTGCAGAAGGGATGGTAGCCTGACCTAGGCTGCAGACAAGAGCTGGCTGTTGATGGTGGTATCTGCACTGTCCTGCTCCAGTGAGGTTTGCTGAAAAGTCCTCTGGACCTTGGGAAAGCTCCTTTGGCTTGTGTGTTACGTGGGCAGTGGGATGTGCAGCCCCATGGGTCAAGGCTGGGTTCCCTTGCCCTGCTCATCAGCAGTGCTCAGGTTTGCAGTGGTGCTGGGCCGCACCTGGGGCTTCGCTTTGCCGCAGGCTCCCTGTAGCAGGGTGGGTGCACAGAGCCGGCCCATTCCGTTTGCTAGCAAGGGTGTTTGTTCTGCAGGCTCGGCGGATCATCGGAGACTTTGGGATCCCCATCTCCATCCTGGTCATGGTGCTGGTGGATTACACCATCACTGACACATACACACAGGTAGGCGCCAGCGCCACCCTCAGAGCCCCTCCTGCAGCCCAGCAGTGATCCCTGCGGCACCGTGGCCTGCTCTTGTGCAACGGGGGATTTGTATTTCCTGCCTCTTTAGTCATAACAGTGCAAAGCAAACAGAGACGTTCCCCTCGTCCTCACTCCCACGCTGAAGGGAAGCTCCAAGGGTCTTGCTGAGGCTGAGACCAGAGCTACAGGGACTGGAGTGCCCTGGTATCCCTCTGGTATTCCAGCTGTTAGTAGGGGAGGCTTTAGGGGACCAGAGAGATTCAGTGCAGTTAATTCCTTGTTTGTAACTCTAAAAACTTGCAGTCAATCAACAAGACATAAACTGGTTATGCACACTGAAGGGGTGGCATATAGAGTGCTTTCAGTGGGGTACTTGTCATGGGTTTAGTACTTAATGTATTTATACTCTCCTTGATTATAGGCTACTAAATATTTTGATCACTTTATCTCAAACACAACAATCTCTTTCTCAGTTTATGGACAAACTTAAATGTTATCAAACAAACTCATCTCACAGGTTTCCTTTTTTCCCCCCCTTTTTTAGTAGATGTGTAGTTATATCTTTTTGTTTTGGTATTTTTTTCAACTAACATCAGGGAGAGGGTGAAAGGTAGTTCCTGTTCAGCATGCAAGCTTTTTATCAAGACAGCCCAAGGCTTAACAGAATTCAAATGCATTTTTATTCATCTAAACTTCAATGAAAAATCTGGTTTTATCAGACGTTAGTAAAATCATGCACTTTGTTACATCCTTTTCATACCCTTCTACACTTCTACAAATAATATCAAAAGCATTATCATTTCAGTATTAACTCAGCATATGTACAAAGCTTCCTGAGAAAACGGTACTTAGTTACACAGCTTAGCTCAAGTACAAGCATTCCAGGAATATTATTCATACTTATGCTGATTAACATAAATGCAAATCGTAAACTCTCCCTGCAGTGCTCACGCAGGCAGATAGCAAGAACAGCTGTAGAGCAGCGCAGAGCCGAGAGTTCAAATACTGGTGAACGCAGGGTCGATGGACGATGTACAGCTAGGAGTCTGTGTGGTCTCTGATGGGAGCACAAAGATGACATTCCCTCTGAACACGATCAGAGCGAGGTCATTGCCAGAGAATGTGGCCACTGCTGGGGTCCACACTGCAAAAACAATGCTGAAAAATGTCTCAGAAAAGGCTTGGCAAGTCTGGAAAGCAGGGTAGGCAGTTCAGGACACTTGATTTGTCCAAGCAGAGGTCAAGGAGCATTTTAACCATGATCTGCAAGCACTGACATGGGGGTGAGGTTCCTGAGGGAAGATATTTCCTTGGTCTCTTGGACAAAAACCAAGAGAATTCCAATAGCTAAAAGGAAATGAGACAGGCCCATGTTAGGGGACATGGGGTTTTTTGCACTGAAGGGGATTATCCATGAGAAAGTCCTGCTTGGGTCAGGGTGGCTGTCCCATCATCTGAGGCGTTCAGACCAGGGAGACCAGGAGGATCAAGGCTAGTCCTGTGTGAGGCTGCGGGCACGTGTGTATTGATGAGTAACTGCTGGGTTTTGTGGCTACACCACCAGAAGCTGAATGTCCCCTCTGGCCTGTCGGTCACATCTCCTGACAAGCGTGGCTGGTTCATTCACCCCATGGGCAGCAGTGGGACCTTTCCGATGTGGATGATGTTCGCCTCTGCCATCCCTGCCCTCCTGGTCTTCATTCTTATCTTCATGGAGACACAGATCACTACGTGAGTACCTCCCCCATCAACGCCAACCATCACTAACTCCTGGGCAGGCAAGGCTGGGATGGGTACTGGTGCCATTTGTGTGGAGATGCGCCTGGCATCCCAGCGGGACAGCAAGGGCAGGATCCTGGCCATTTCGGACTATACCTTCTTGGGTTCTCCCATCGTCTCTTGGCTCCCCTCCTGGCATACAGTGTGGTGGAGCCTCAGCCAAGCACAGGAGGAAACCTCTAACCTGAGGTTGACAGCCACCATCCCTCTCCTCAGCCATGTCCTTGTTGTCCCCACGTGTGCTCTCTCCAGGGAGTGAACGTTGTCCCCAGCCGCAGTGCTGTCCCTGGGCACTGGGCTGGGCCTGGCACTGACCCAGGCTCTTTTTCCTCCCAGGCTGATTGTGAGCAAGAAGGAGAGGAAGCTGCTGAAAGGCTCTGGCTTCCACCTGGACCTGCTGCTCATTGGCACTATGGGGGGGCTTTGCGCACTCTTTGGGCTGCCCTGGCTGACTGCGGCAACGGTGCGCTCTGTCACCCACGTCAATGCCCTGACGGTCATGAGCAAGGCCATTGCACCAGGAGAGAAGCCCAAGATCGAGGAGGTGAAGGAGCAGCGTGTGACCGGAGTGCTTATTGCTGCCCTCGTTGGTGAGCCTCTGCTCGGGTGAAGGAGTGAGGGGGGAGGTCAGGGCCGACCACATGAATCTCCTGGCAGTGTCCCTGCCCCACGGGCCAGCCTGCGCTCTGCCCGCTTGCTGCAGGACTGCCCTCACCTACACTCAGCTCTCTTCTGGCAGCCTTCAGTACCCCGCCATGGTCAGTCCATCTCTGCAACCCCTCCAGCCAGACCCCCCCTTGAGCTTCCTTTCCCTTGCACCTCAGGACAGAGAGAGAGGAGGCGGGAGAGGGACAGAGGCTGAGGTGCTTTGCGGAGGGGCTGGCATGGGACACACCATGCCCTGAGCTCTGTCTGTGCAGGTCTGTCCATTGTGATGGGGAACATGCTGCGGCAGATCCCGCTGGCTGTGCTCTTCGGCATCTTCCTCTACATGGGGGTTACATCACTCACCGGCATCCAGCTCTACGAGCGGCTGCTCCTGATCTTCATGCCATCCAAGCACCACCCTGACCACATCTATGTTGTCAAGGTGAGCGAAGGCAGGTTGCGGGGAACCAGGTAACGAGGAGCAGAGGAAGAAGAGGCAGGTGAGGGGAGGATGGTGCTTTGCTAGAGTGATGCTTGGCTTGGTGACCCCCCCCTTGGCTGCAAGTTTGTGCCGAGAAGTAAGTGCAAGCCATGCACAGAGGTGATACAACGCTAGGATAGCGTGCTGATAGGCTGCGCACAGGAGTGTATTGCCAGGATATTGTATGGACGGACTGTTTATAGGGGTGATGCATTGCTTGAGTGAGTGTAGGGACACTGCACTGCCAGGTGGGTATGCTGCTAGGTTGCACAGAGGCTGATGTGTTACGGAGTTCCGCCTTGCTGTAGAGTACAGGCAGCTAGAGCGTGCAGCAGTATTGCGTTACTGTACTGTGCTATGCAGAAGGGTTATGTTTTGCCAGGTGGGTCTTCATTAATCTGTGTGGAAGGATAATGTGTTCTTAGACTGGATTTACCTCCCTAGGTGAAGACCTGGAGAATGAATCTCTTCACCTGCATTCAACTGGCCTGCATTGTGCTGCTCTGGGTGGTGAAATCTACAGTGGCATCCCTGGCCTTCCCCTTCGTCCTGATCATGACAGTGCCATTGCGACGCTTCGTGCTGCCCCACTTCTTCCACGATAGGGAGCTCAAAGCGGTAAGCAGACAACTGTCCTCACAGTCTAGCTTGCAACACTGGGGTGAGGTTGAGGAGATTTGGCAGACTGAAAGGCTGGGAGATCCTGGGCTGGCAAAGCCTTGGCTTTCCCTGCTGTTGTCTGGGGGTCTTTGTTCAACAGCAATAGGTGGGTGGATGGCTTCCTCCGAGCTTGTAGCCCTGGGAGTGCGGTGTAGGATGGATGGGCACCCTAGGGCAAGGAGACAGAGGATCCTACCATGCAGAGGCCTGGAATGAGGGTCAAGGCCCCTCATTCATCAAGAGGCACCCCATTTCCCCACTGAGAGAGCAGCAAGGGCAGCCCAGCAGCACACCAGATCCTGTGGCTGCTTGGCACAGGAGCACGTAACCACAGTGCCAGGGTTGGAGCTGGCACTCGAGTGCTGGCAGCTCCTCTGCTGCTGCCAATATCCCGAGCTCCTGTTGGAGAGCAACCTGGAGCAGCACCCAGAAGTGGGTGCTGCCAGCAGGGGAGGGGGGAGGAGCTGCTGTTCTGGACCCCAGTGATGGGCACCGTCAAACAAGAACACTTACAGGAAAGGGCGTCAGGCTGGTGGCGCATGGACGGGCATGAGGGGCAAAAAAAGGAGCCCATTGGGAGGGGAAGGAGCAAGAGCTTTGCTCTTCCCAGCGCAGCCCAGCTGCCTGGCTTGCTGCGTGCTGATCCCTCTGTGCCAGGCTTGACCCCGCGCTGGGGGTGGCTGTGGCCTTCAGAGCCCGGTCTCTGCCTCTCCCCAGTTGGACTCAGAGGATGCGGAGCCGAACTTTGATGAGGATGGCCGGGATGAGTACAACGAGCTGCACATGCCTGTGTGAGCTGGGAGCTGCCCTCCCTGCTCATGGGACAGGCCACTCACGCCTGCTCATCCCTCCAAAGGACTAACCGGAGACTTGCCGTGAGTCACGCAATCTCTTGCCTGGACCAACGAATGGCTGTTCCATAGCCCCGCAGGAGGCAGCCCCGGCTCCTGCTGCCCCATCACTCGCTCAGCAGAGGCTGTGAGTCTCTCTTCTCTTGGACCTGGTGAGCTGAGAGATGCCTCTCACACCCCGAAGCTGTGTGGGTCCCGAGTGCCTGTGGGTCAGGGGTCTGCTCCCTCCCTGCTGGAGGCAGCCTGTGCCTGGTCTCCAGGTGGTGAAGGGGAGCCATGCCAGCTGGTGCCACTGTGTCCCCCTCTGCTACCATGAAGCTTGGGTGTCTCAGCACCACGTGCCACCGAGCAGTCACAGGGATGGGCTGGATGCTGCCTGCGGACCGCCAGTGGGCTTCACCCAGGCCAGCAGCCTCCTTGCTTGACTGGCGGATGCCTTGCTTCTGCTCCCTCTGCCCCCTTCCAGGAGCGCTCACGCTGGGCCTGTGCCACAGCCCCTGGCCCATGGGGCTGCTGCAGCCTGGCAGAGGGGCAAGGAGGGACCAGCACCCTGGCCCTGTCCTCCAGACTATCAGCTGTCCAGTCACCCCCCCACAGGACTGTTTTCAGCTCTTGCTCAGCATGGGGGAGGCTGTTTGCTTCCTCCCAATTTTCCCAACCCTCTTCCCAAAGGAGAACCGCACAGGGAGGGGAGGCTGTGGACAAGCAGGTATCCTGAAGCCTCGAGTGCCTGCCCTCTTGCAGGGACTAAGAGGAGTCCTGTGCCATTCTGCACCTCCACAAAGGTTGCAGGGGTAAAAACTCGTCACACGGCTGCATCCCAGTTCCTGATCACCACGTTCCTTTCCCTGAGAACAAACCATATTTAAGAAGCTATACAAGAGATGTAGTGCTGGAGCACAAAACAGTCCTTTGGGTCCCCTCCCTTTCCCGGTGCAGTGATCCACTGGGTCTGGCTCCCTGCAGCCCTACAAGGAAGTCACTGAAACCCCCAGCCCCATTCTGCTGCCATATTGGGGTGACCTTTCACGTCCAGGGGTGTCCTCCAAGTGGGAAGGAGCAGCATTCAACGTGCCCAGCACTCAGCCCCCATCACTTCTGCGCAGCTCCGAACACCTTTCTGCCCGGCAGGGCTGTCCCCTGGGGTCTCCCCTTGCTGTTAGTCCCCATTCAGAGCTGCCTCAGAAACTGCTGACGGTGCTCTTGCTGCCCTTGGCAGCTCTGAGGGTAGTGCCAGAGGAGATGGGCACCCCAGCCTCTCCCTGATGGTTGGAGCCGGAGTGGCCTTGTGGAGGAGGCTGGAATGCTCGCTTCACCATTGGATTTGGGACAAGCCACTGCCCCGGTTCCTGCTTATCAGCCTGGCTCCTGCGAGAGATGGTGGGTGCTTCATTACCAGGAGGGTCCAACGCCTTCCCCGGGAGGCTGCAGAAATATCCCACCAGAGAGAGAAACCTCCCCCCGCGGCAGGTTCCTGCCCCACAGCCTGGCCCCTCCACAGGGCCTGGGGCGGAGAGACAAGTGTCTCTGTGTGTCTGTGGCCGTGTGTGTCCTGTCTTCCCTGTGTAGTGTAGGAGGCCTGTTGTCGCTGTGCATTGTGACTCCTCTGACTGTAGTGGAAACAGCTACACCAATAAACTCTTCACAGGAAGCGCGTCTGGCTCTCCGCTTTTGTTTGTTAATTGGCAATAAATTAAGTTGATTGAAATTCCCCAACACAAAACCGTTTCTTGCCCACAACAGCAGCCAGCGAGGGAGCAAGCCCCAGGTGAAGTGGGGACTGTCACTTGTCAGCCACTACCAGCACAGAGGTGGGCTCTCCACCACCATCACCAAGCAGGCTGGTTACTGTGGGCCTAGCTGGAGCCCCCATGCTGGGTGCTGGAAACAGGACGCTGAGCCCCATATTTAACCAGAAACACGTATTCATGCCTGCATACATCCATGCACGTGCGCATGCGTGTGCCTGCATGCTCAGCAGCACTCGGTGCCCATCTCCTTACCCAGCCTGTAGCCACACGCCAAACGGCAGGGCCATGGGCTGAGAATGGAGGAAACATCTCATTAAACACATGTTTCCTCCCCACTTTCTTCCCAGGCAAGAGTCAAGCCAGGTCCCCATGAGCTGCTGGGTGCCCGTGGCCCATGTGGTGATGGGTTGGATGTCCTCCAGTCATGCTCTCCTGGGCACTGCTGCTGGGAGTAGGCGGTGGTCCCACCTCCTGTGGTCAGGGTTGCTGGCTGCTCCTGGGGCTGGCCGCTGCCATGGGGCACATGGCAGAGGGCTGAGCCCGCCCGGGCGCAGGGGTGGTGGCTGTCCCGCTTCTGAGCTGGGCCTGCTGTGGGGCAGGCAGTGCCTGGCCTCGCAGCATCCTCTCCAGGTCTCGGCAGCGCTGCTGAACCTGCAGGAGAAGAGGCAGTGCAGGTGCCCAGCTCCTGAGCATCCAGGTGGGCTGGATGGGAGCATCCGCAAATGTTTCCCACAGGCTGCTCCGCCACTTTAGGAAACAGTCCTCCCATTCCCCACTCCACAGCTCTCCTTCCTTACACCTGAATGCCCAGGGCTGCCCAACGGGCCATCGGTTTGGACTGGAGAGGCTATGGCTCTACCCAGTCCCACAAGATCCATGTCTCTACCTGGATGTCCAGCCCTTTCCATGCAGCTCCCCTGCCCATGGCAGTGCCCCCGCTCTCACCCTGGGATGCGGGGCAGGGAGCGCAAGCAGAGCCAGCGTGTGCCCCTTACCGCATCGATCCTCCGGACGAGGATGGGCCTGACCTCCAGTTCCAGCAGCCAGTCGGCCTCCAGGATGCTGTGGTGATACTCCTCCAGCTCCAGGCTCTTCTGCAGCTCCTCGGCCAGGGCAGCCTGGTGCCAGCAACCTCCTGTACCCGTACCCAGGCTCTGCTGGGGCCGGGCCAGCTCTGTCCCTTTGCCCTGCTGCTGCAGGCGCAGGACACGGATGTGCCGGGCAACGTGACGGACCTGGGCGCGCAGGGCAGCTGCCCGTTCCCCGCGGTGCAGCAGGGCCAGCAGCTCCTCCTGGCTCTCCCGCAGCTGGGCTCGCAGCACCCCGGTGTTGCCGCCTGCACCCAAGGGCCGCAACGGGACCAAGAGGTCGGGCAAGCCCAGGGGAGTGCCAGGCTGCTGGGGGGCCCTGCCGTGCACTGGGGGCTGCACAGTGGTGGGAGCCAGCCCTGCTCTGCCCCGCACCGGTGGCTGCTGTGGCAGTGATGGTGACGGTGATGGTGATGGTGGCAGGGAGAGGCTGTACCTGCTGCGGTGGAGATGGACCCACTGCCGGGCGAGCTCTGCCGTGGCCAAGCTCTGGTGAAAGATGTCAGGGACCAGCCGTAAGACCTTCACAAAGGGCCCTACGCCGACAAAGCCACACAGGTCATGCAGACTCCGGGAGCTGAAGACCCGCTCGCTGAGGGGCCCCCCCTGCAGCAGCAGCCCCCAGTTGCGCCGGTGGGCGAAGAGCTGTGCGGCCAGGCACGGGATGGATGCCCGGGGGGACTGCTGGGTGGGGTGGGCAGCCAGCTCCTCATGCATGTACAAGTTCTCGCAGAGTGGGACCACCACCCTGGCATCAAACCTCTCCTTCAGCATGCTCAGGTGCTGCAGGTAACAGGCCAGCCAGCCCACGTAGCTGGCCACGTCGGGGCTGGCTGAGCCTGGCCTGCGCTGGGCGAGCCTCTGCAGGTGCTGCCAGCTCTCCACCTGCCCTGAAGAGCTCCATGGCAGCACCAGCAGCAGCACGTGGTACAGGCTGCGCAGGTCGAAGCCCTGCCGGCACCGCTGCACGTGCCTCATGAAGGCGCTGATCTCCCCTTCGAGGGCAGAGTAGAGGGCCTCCATGGGTGGCCACAGTGATGGAGAGAAGGCAGCCGGGATCGCAGGTCACCCACACAGTCCTGGGCTCTGGATGCGCTGGAGAATGCAGTGCACCAGGATGCGATGGAGAATGCAGTGCACCAGGATGCGATGCATGGGCTGGTGAGGTGGGATTGCTGTGGGGGGCTCTGGTTTGGGTCACACGTGTGGGCTCAGCCAGCAGACGGTGCTACCAAAGGCCGGCGTGCCACTTTGAAGGATGGGACATCTGGCTTGGATGAGTTGGTCCCGGTTGCTCTGCTGGAGAGGAGACAGTGGGTGGGTGGGTGGGGAGGAGGGCAACAGGGATGGGCTGGGGTGGGAGGAGTGAGGGAGGGGCCGGTGGCGGCCG
>NW_008794888.1:3733348-3741325 GCF_000699145.1 Aptenodytes forsteri | reverse complement strand
CGGCTGGGATGAGTCGGTCCCGGTTGCTCTGCTGGAGAGGAGACAGTGGGTGGGTGGGTGGGGAGGAGGGCAACAGGGATGGGCTGGGGTGGGAGGAGTGAGGGAGAGGCTGCTGGGTGCTGCCACACCAGGGAGCACGCTGGACTGCAAAATGCTGGTGCAGTGCAGGGAGAGGAGCGGAGAGGCTGCCTGCAGCCCCAGGGGATGTAGGGTGGGGGGAGAACAGCCTGGGTGCCTGCAGCCCCCCAGCTGTCCTGGCGCATGCTCTGGGATGGGGCAAGTGTCCTCCTGCTCCCTAGAAGGGGATTTGGTTGTGCCGCACCAGATCTGCCCTCCAACCAGCAGCTTCTCCCACCTCTTTGCTGTTTGAGAAGAGGTTTATCTTTACAAGAGTAAGCAGCCACCCTTGCCTGTCTGGAAAACTAAAAATAGGAGGTCTATTCCTAAAACTATCAAATGCATTATTTTAAACCGTTGTGTGTTTAGGCAAACTATTTGGGTTTCTGTTTCTGCCACCCAGGTTCAAGTACACTCAAGCTATCTTCTCCAGCAATTTTTATTCTCCGCAGCCAGGAGGGGCTGGCACATCTCTGTTGTGAGATACCACTGGCACCCATTCACATGGCCGCGTGGCTGGGAAGTTAAGGAAATTGTTGGCTAAGACCATCCCCACGACAAAACTGGGAACCAGCGCCACTGGCAAAGTTTCCCCTTTCCCTTGTGTATCTGGAAGTCCTTGCCTGGACTATGCTGTCTGCTATCCAGGAACTCCATAAAATTTATCATAAAACATATCCAGGAACTTCATAAAAGTAAATTAAAAAACCCTTTTTCCTCTTCCCAGTGAGGAGGGGGTTGCAAGCCGAGCACCTGGGGGGGCAGGTAAAAATGGCAGGAGGCGACAGCACTGCACGTTCCTTGCACTGCAGGCTGGAGGGGGTGAGAGCGGCTTCGGTTGCATTTGCCTTCCCTAAGTGTCTGCCAGTGGGTTTGTTTAAGTGTGAGTGCACCAGTTTGGGGGGAGCAGAGCTGATGCTGAGGGGGAAGACGCCTGCGCGTGAAGCCCCAGAGACCAGCTAAAGATCAGCCCCAGCTCACAGGTGCCGGGATCCGGCTCGCTGTTGCAGATGCTGAGGACTGCCAACGAGTACTGCTGAGCACCAGTGACCCGGCGTGTCCCTGCCGCAGCGCCAGCCCCACGCTCTCTGCCCCCTTCTGCCCTCCATCCACCTCCCCTCTGCGTCACTCAAAAGAAGGGACTCACCAGCCCCAGGAGAGGCACCAGAGAGAGGAGAAAAGGCTGAGCTGGGCCCTGTTGCCTGCTAGGGGAGGAACCTGCCCTCCTCGGACATGGACATAAACCTTCCTCCCCATGGGAACGGCAGGTTTGGACGTGTCCCTCACACCGGAGCCAGCCTTTCCTGGAGCCGGTTGCCAGTCCCGCGAGCATTGCTACGGAGCTACAGGAGAGAGATGCAGCTTCACCCAGCCCCTCTCCCTTGCACAGGTCTTTGCAAAAGACACTTCTCTCGCAGGGATGCCTGAATCCTGGGCACGGGGCACGGGCTTGGATAGCACATTTCTTCAATACAAGTGAGTACAACTATGCACGGCCCTGAATTTGTCCCAAAGGCTTGTCTGGCCTTGGCAAGAGGGAGGCTCCTTAGCCTTGGGCAGTTCGCTGCCTGCCTGTTATCTTGTGCCGCTGCCCTGTCCCTGCCAGTGTATCATCCTTCCAGGGCTCTTCAGCCCTCCGGCTCTCTGAGGTGCCTGTGCTAGGATTGCTCCCCAAAGGGACTCTTAGGAGAAGTAAATTGTCTCTCAAGGGAGTGAGAATGGGGAATGGGAGCAAACCCTCTGTTAGAAGCCTCTGATGGGGACAGCATCTCTGGAAACAGGGGTCTGACCCCAACAGTTCCCGTTCTACCTCCACCTGGCTGCCCATGGGAGTGGGAGCCTTGACCACGATGTTTCAGCCTGCTCAGCGAGCAAGTCCTGCCTGCTTGGAGAGCTGGCCGGGGCTGTGCCCAGCCCTCCTGCCTGGTGCCAGGACCCCATGGGGAGGGAGCCAGGGGAGGGAGCCAGGGGCCCCGGGCTGGGAGCTCTTCGCTGGGGACAGCACTGGGACACTGCTCCTGCACCTGTACAAGGTTCCCCTGTCTGGTGCACACTTTTCTCTGGGGTGCACCTACCCACGAGCCGCTGTGTCTCGCTGTGCAGAGGTGGCTCACATGAGCTCCCCTGCAGAGAGGGGCAATGCTGCTGTAAGGGCGGGATGGGGAAGGCTCAGCCTGAGCTCTGAAATGTGTCTGCCGAAGCTTTTCCCTGCAGGGAGCAGCAGGGAGGTGGGCTGGCACCCATGGGTGTCCTGCCTCGCTTGGGGGGGGCACGCAGGAGCCAGAGCAAGGAGAAGCGCTGAGAACCAGTGCTGCACAGCATCCCCCATCGCTCCTGCCATGTTGCTCTGCGACCTCCTGGGCCATGGGCTGCCAGATGTGACCTTGCCCTTGAGCAGGACAGACAGGTAATTCCCCTCTGTAGACTTCTGCAGAGAGGGGGGACCTTGTGGACGCTGCAGCGGGAGCCCAGCTAGATGATTGCCTTCATCTATCAGCCCAGTGTCCCTGGAGGACGTCCCCCTCTCCAGCATGCAGGGTGCAGCCACATCACCGGGGGTGGGAGAGGCCGGGGAGCAGCCGGCTCCTGCTGTGACAGGCTCTCATCCCCAGCAAGGACAGATGGCCAGATGCTGGGGCTGGTTCCTGGTGCTCTGAACTGGGGCTGCACTCGCTTTTCAGCCCTGAAATGGACCTCGAAACTGGGCGCTCTGGCAGACAGGAGGTGTTAGCACAGCCTCGCCTGCTCCCTGGGTTTGCTAACCCAGTAGCCCAGCATTGCAGGTTGCCTCCTGGGGACTTACAAGGGACACGTACATCAAAACAGGGCAGAGATTGGCATCGTTTTGGCTGCAGGTGCACTGTGAGGAGAAGAGCTCTCTCCTTTAGCATAGAAAAGATTTTGCAGGCTGAAGCTGCACAGGTGAGATCAGGAAGAGGAAATGTACTGAGCTCCAGCTACCAGCACTCGTCAGCAGACCTTGGCCACAGCCAGGGGTAGTGATATGACACCATTTCATCTCCTCGCTTGCTTGCCTGGGTTTATCGTGCAGCCCGAGACAAAGGCAGAGAGCTACCCATGTCTGGTAAAACAGCCCAGTCTGGGAAGCAACTGCACCACAGCTGGCTGACACACTTTCTACAGCATGAATCCCACAGTAATGGTATCTGTGAGCAAAGCCCTGCTTATACACTCAGTTAAGCAGAATCCGTAAGGCTGTTCGTAACAGAGCCATCTGTGACCTCCACAGCATCACGCCATTAACAGCAAGGCTTGGTCTGGGTCAAATAAAAGCAGGGCAGGCTTAATAGGAGAGGAAATTAGGTGGATGTGCTTGGCTGGCCTCATCCCCGCATGTTCCTACTGTAATTATTGCCTTGTGCAGCTCAGCTCTCTCATTCAGTGATCTTGCTGCCAGGACTGCATTTCTCATGACCGAGGTGTAAAAGCTGCATGCAGATATATTTTGGCCCCAAGCAAACCTGCGGCAGCACAAAGGGAGCAGTGGCAGGGAACTTTGGCTCGTCGCTGCCGGGAGATGGACGCGTGGCCCAGGATGTGGCAGGGAAGGGAGGGAAGGGTTGGGCTGGGGGAACAAGACCAGGACCCCTACCTGCAGAGAAAGCTGGAGATACCTGATGATGGCTTTGGTCTGTCCAGCACGACCAAGTGCAAATGGGGCTGGTAGACAGTCACAGCTAGTGAGGATGCTTCAGAGGCCAAGGGGTGGCACGTGGTGACAGTGGGATGGATGTTCCCAGCATCCACCCTCTGGGCCCATCTGCTCCAGATCTCTGCTCTTGTGCTCAGGCTGAAAATGAAGAAAATACCCTGTTTTCCTGACTTATGGAGAAAGGGCAGCCCTGGAGGGCGTTCCTGCGCCTGGACAGAATAAAAAGCTTTTCCCACTGTGGTCAAACTAAGCAGAGATGCAGCCACCCTTGGCCTGGGCCCCATAGCGTGCAAAGGCAGCACTCTGCGCTGCGGTGAAACGAACTCACTGCTGGCGGTGGCTGAAGAGGGATGGGAACCAGGGACAGCCCAGGACAGATAAACACCCCGCACTGACCCCCCCTTGCAAGGAGGGCTCCCCTCACACTCCCGCTCTCTGGGGGAGCAGGTGCCGCAGTGCTTGGTGTGACCCTGTGAAAGCCTCTCCAGGCAGCTTTAATGCCATTCCTCTGCAGCAGGGACACATCTGGTACAAACATGATTCTGTCCCCAAGGAGCCTGGGCTAATTCCTGCCGCAGAGCCCCAGAGCAGCCCCGGGCAGGGAGAGCTTCGGCGTGGCTTTGATCACCATCCTCACCTTGCAGGGACGGGCCTGGCTTGTGAGCAGCAGGGCAGGAGCGCGGTGGGTCCACAGCTTCATGCTGAGTTGGGGCAGTCCGAGCCTGAGCTGGCCTGGCCGGACCCTGCCCAGGTCTGAGCTGTGTCCGGGCTCCCCACAGGCTGGGAATGGGAGAAGGGAGGAACTGCCCTTTTTTACAGCCGATTTCATGCAATTGTGAAACCGGAGTGGGGAGGGTGCCAGGGCTGTGGGGACAGCATGTGCCCTGCTGTGTGTCCCCTTCCCCTCGCACGCGTGCAGTCTGTGGCAGGAGAGTGCCTCGGTGTCTGGTGCTCTGCCAGGGTCAGGCCACTCCTGCAAAGGGACATGCTTGATTTTTGGCTGCTGCTTCTCAGTAGTTCTCCCCCTTTTTGAGAACCCTCTCCTGGCTGCCCTGTGCTTTGGGCAAGGGGGGATTTGGTGGTCCTGGCAAAGCACCAGGGCCTGCCATCGGGGGCTGCAATAGTGGCAATGCATGGCAGAGCCCGGATGCCCTCCTGCTGCATCCGTGCCTCCCTGTGCCCCCGGCTGGGTCCAAGGTATCCTGCCTCTGCTTCCACCTCTCCCGAGTGAGATCATCCCAGGGATGATGGCAGAGGAGATCAGTTCCCCACCCTATGAATGTGGCTCTGACGAGCCATTGGGAAGGTGGCACCCACAGCCGAGGTGTCACAGCTCGTTTCCTCGCAGGTGATGGGAGCGCAAGCCTGGCAGATGCTCACCGCCTGCAGCGGGGGCACGCTGGCCTGCCTGCCTCCCAGCCGTGTGCCAGACCCGTGGCACAGGAGGAAATTAGGATATTGTCTGGTGTCCAGGAGGAATTCCTGCCTCGGCTTGTTCCTGCCAGTCCTCCGCCGACCTTCCCTCAGTGTGGAAAGCCCAGCAGGAAGCTGACTCACTGTCTGCTGCCGCCACGGCTGGGTGCGGGGCTCTGCTGCCTGCAGCACCGGAGGGCTGCTCCTTTTCACGGATGCAGGAATAGCTCATCGCCCAGACCCCCGGCACCTGCCCGCCCTGGCTGTCTTCTGCCAGAGCCTGGCTCTCTGCTGACAAGCAGAGGAGAACAGTCATGGCACCCCGGTTTCTGTGCCATCTGCAGCTGGGCTGGCGGGAGGGCTGGGAGCTCACTGGGTTGCCAGCATGGCATCGCTGCAAACACGCGGGCAGCACTGTTGCACCAGGCTCGGGGGCAGGAGGCAGCGCCAAGACGGGGAGGAGGGCTGATGGGCTGGAGAGGGGTCCCGGGCTCGTCCTGCGCAGTGGGGCCCATGCCAGCCCTTCTTGACTGCTTCATGTTCATCATGTCGCTGATGAGGCAGCCAGCCCCGGAGCTGCCGGGGTGGCAGAGGTGAGGTGCCAGACACGTGGTGGTAGCGTCTGGGCGGCCAGCGATGGCGAGTGAGCACTCGCCTACTTACCAAAGCTCTGTGAAGCAGATGGTCATAGCCATTCCTTCCTGGTGAGCAGCGCCTAAAGAGATTTAGGAGACAGTTCAGACATCCCCGTTTCCAGCTGGCCTGTATGAATGTAGGACTAGCGATTTAATCCCTTAACAGAAAGGAGCAAATATCAGGCATAAGTTTCTTACCAAGATTCTTGCCACCTTTCCTACCAGGCTGATGGAGCACAGGGCTGACAGCATCAGTCACTGCTGCTGCATTTGGGGAATCCAACGTTTATTGCCTGGATAGTTTGGAAAGCTACTTTGTTCTGAGGACTGGGTCGAGCCACCTTCTTCTTCTCTCTTAGAAGGTGTCACTTGACAGTAGTGTTAACACTAAAAACCTTGCCTTTTGAAAGGTTGGTTCCTTACCTCGCCCTGGGCTTTCCAAGCCCTGTTAGCCCCCTGCCTCAGAGCTGCAGGGAGGTCTGTCAGGCTGCAACAGTGACTGCTCCCTTGCAGCCCAGCAATACGTGTGCTGCATCACTGTCACCATGCTGAAAACTGCAGCAGTTACAGACTTAGAAGTTTTTTCCACGGTGTGTGTGGAAACACAACCTTGCAGCACCTTCTGGGAGCTGATGAACAGGAAAGGGAAAAGGAAAGAGAAAAGGAAAGGGAAAGGGAAAGGGAAAAGGAAAGAGAAAAGGAAAGGGAAAGGGAAAGGGAAAGAGCTCACAAGGACCCTGGCCTGGGAAACAAGGGTAGGGCCCTGAGTTTATGATGAGTGCATTTGTGTTGCTTGGTGTGTTTGCTGGGAATAAGTTTGCTGCTAGCCACTTCATTGTCAGATCTCCCCTGACATGCAGCTGTGAGGGTCATGCCTTGATGGGCAACCCATCCCTGGATGACAGGAACCATGGCCAAAGTTTCTCCACTGGAGAAGTCTGGGAGGGAACATCTGGTGCTGGAGATGCCTGCTGGTGGAGACCCTTGGCAGGCAGGCAGAAGAGGTAAAGGAGAGATGTGCTCCTCAACTTTCCTATGGCTGTGAGGAGCTCCACAGCTCCCTGGTGACCACCCAGAAGGGAGAAGCTGAACAGCCAAAATGGTCTGCAGAAGCAGCAATAGCGGAGGAGGAACTGCCCTCCCACGGCGAGAAGGCTGGCTGTGGCAGAAACAGCCTGATGACAAATGCGTGGCTGCAGAGGGGACTGTCAAGGACAAATCAGTGTTGAGTTGATCTAATCCCCTTCACTAACAGGGTGATTGGCCTTGCGGATAGAAGCACGATGTTTTCATAAGACAGGGAAAGTGGTGTAGATTAAGCTAATCCAGCGCAAGTACAAACGAGGTTGGATAGTCATGCCCAGGGTAGCTCTCAGTGACTTGATATCAAAATGGAAGGACACATGACAGTGACACGTATTAGGAAACCTTACCAAAAGGTCCAGATAGTGAAGGTGGAAGAGGCTGGTGGGGGTGGTCGTCACAGGCATCTGTTGCAGTGGCCTAGATGTGACTCTGTCTTGTGGCAGAGATTGGACATGATACTGCCACCTCCCTCAGAACCCCGTGTCTTTTCAGTAGTTCAAAAAGCACATTATTCACCAAAAAAATCCCAATCCTAAAAACTTCCCCCCCTTTGCTTGATCTCCTTCTTTCTTTCAGAATGAAGAAATGATTTCTTACTACTGCAAGAAACACCCCCCACAGTGTAGGTGCTTGCGGACTATGATCTGGCCACACTTTTTTGACAAACTTCACCCAGCCTGTTGCTCTACGCCAGCTGTTCCAGATCTGAGAGATACAATTTTGAAGTGCTGTCAGGATTCCTGTTAACGGTCTCTCTCGCAGTATCATGCTACGCTGACCTGCTGAAGGGACCCTGAACCCAAAATGTTTGCTATTCCAGAAGATGTCAGTTGTCCTTCCAAACCCCACGCTTGGCTGCTATGGCTGTACACAGAGGCGGTCCCTCTTCCTCGCCGCACGTCCGCGCGTGGCGCTGGCCGCTCGGGCTCAGCCGGCGCCTCCCGCACCCCAAACCCTTCTCAGCGTCCCCCTCTCGAGATGCTGGCTCCTCCCCAGCCAGCGCGACCAGCTCCCCCGCTCCTAAATGCTCAAGCACGCGCCGAGCCGCCCGGC
>NW_008794888.1:3711178-3732836 GCF_000699145.1 Aptenodytes forsteri | reverse complement strand
GTTTTGTCCCCGAGCGCTCCCCAGGCCCAGCGCGGCACCGGGCAGCCCTTGTGAGGAGCTGAACGGGTTACGGGAGCCAGAGCCCGAGTGATGTGCGGTTCCAGCACTTCAGGCTGAGGGCTGCTTGCAGGAGGAGAGGATTTGTCGCATGATAGTCATGGCTGCCCAGAGACGGCTCGCATGCTGCTTTAATCCCCTGGAGCGACTTAAGAGTCCGGAGCCTGCTCCTGCCTGCGTGTGCATGTCACAGCTCGGCTCGCCGCACGTGGCACCGGGCCAGAGCCGAGCCGGTGTGGAACTGGGAAGCGTGCAACGGGAGGGAGCGTCCGCCTCAGTCCTCTGCCTCCTCGGTGCCTCTGCCCAGTCACCTTCACGCTGGCAGGCAGAACGGGCTCCTCCGGAGCCAGGCTCATACCTGGTAGATGTGGGCTCTGGTCCCACGCGTGCCTGCAGTGCCCTTTCCTGGGGTGTTTTCAACAGCCGTGTGGGGCATTGCGCTGCCCGGGGCGGGGGAAGTGATGTGCAGCCGTAATGCACGTGGCCCGGTGCCATGCACACCTCAAACCCCCCGAAATTCTCTCTGCCTCTTTCCTTGCCTGAGCATGCATAGGTTTCCAGCCCAGCCTGATGCTGCCTTTGGTTGTGAGGGGCAGGTGGGTGCAAGGCTGGGGCAGCCCTTGCTGGCCCCGTGGGTGACAGCAGGTGCCCATGGCACTGGCAGTGGGCACAGCAGGCACTGTGGGGAGATGGGGCCATCCCGAGGTCCATGGCTGAGCTCTGAAAGCTCCCTGTTTGGGGCCAGGGGCATCAGACATTCCCCCCCCCCCCCCAACCCCCGGTTGGTTTCCAGGCCATTAAACCCAGCTTCTGGCCCTTGCCATGGCCTGGGTGCGGCGGGGAAACTGGCAGCCCCCCTGGAGCAGACCGTTGTCAGTGGGCTGGAGCAGCTGATGGGCTTGGGCCTGCCCCTTCCCTGGTGAAGCACTTTCTTTATCAGAACAGATGTTTTCCCAGATCTGGCCCCAGCGAGGAAGGAGTGGCTGCCCCAGGGGCTGTGCGGCTGGGGCTGCCCCACAGCATGCACAGCACATCGCCCAGGATCCTTTCAGCCATTAACTGATTAACCTGCTGCTCCTGGAAGCCTGGGCCGCCTGTATCTAATCAGATGGAGGCCAGGGTTTCCCAAAGGGCCATTTCACCAGAGCCTTTATGCCCACCCCTCTGTCACGAGGAACCTCCTGGCCTCTTGCAACGGGAGTAGCCACCAGGAGCCTGAAGCGCCTGATGGGAATGGGAGGCTGGAGAGGGGATGCCCAGAGGTGCGTGTCTCGGCAAGTAGCACCCAGCAGAGAACTGCCTGCTTTGTCCAGCTCCACTTGTCTGGGCGTGATTCTGCTGTCATCTGGAGAAACAAGGATTTCCAGGGAAGGGCTGAGGAGCAGCCCTGAAGCCAGGGACTCTCTAGGAGCCTTACATCTCTTGTAAATCACAGGCTTAAACCCTGGTGAAGCAAGGTGGCCAAGGCTGGAGAGCCCAGGCAAGTGTGCGTGCGAAAGCATCAAGCTTTGCTTTGCAGAAAAGGCAGTGGGAGTGGGAGGGAGGGACGTGGCTTCCCTGGAGTGGGAATGTTTGGCATTTGCTGCACCCCAGCCACTCTTCCTCCTTCTCTGTGGGGGGTTCTTGGTGGGAGGGCAACGCCTGAGCAGAAGGGAGTTTCTCCACTTCTTTCTGCTGCAGCAGAAGCCAAGGTTGTCCCAGGGGATGCATGTCATCCCTTAAAATGAATAGCTTAAACTCCAGCCTGTTGTTGGTCTTGCCTTAGCAGGCTCCCATGCTGTGCTTGCAGCATTTAGATACCACACTCAGCGATATGGTCAGTGTCTGGCGTTAGGTGGGGATGCTGTGGGTCTTCCCAGCTTCCCTGGTTCCTCCCTCGGCATGCTGGAGACCAAAGGAGTTCCTATTCTTTGAAGTTTATCTATGATAAGTGGCTTAGTGATGGGTTCAACCTACTTATCATCCTGGCTCTGCCAAGGGGGAACAGTTTTGGCCGGTTGTGTCCGCTTGACACTGCTGAAGGGCTTCCCATGTGCCATGCCCTCCCCTGACTACTGACCCCAGGGACGGTGAGCTGGTGGGTTGCGTGCTGCCGCTGCTCTTCCCCTGCGGTGTCCAAAGCGGGCCAGATTAGAAAGCCTTCATCCTCAGCAAGTGGTACAGCACAAAGATGTGTGCCTCTGCCATCTGAGGTCTGGTGTGCAGCATGGCTCAGGGAAGTGACGGATGACGCCTTTGCTCCAGCCGGGTATGAGCAGAGGAGCCGAGACGGTGTGTGTGCTTCACCGTCTCCTTTCTTGGCTGCTGCAGCGAGTCCTGTGCCCAGACAGGGAGGAGGGGCCCTGGAGGCCAAGGCTGCGGCACAGTGACGGATGATAAGTTTCCCTGCGTGTCTGGAGTGTGGGCAGGATGTGGGGTGACACAGAGGATGTGACTCGCTCTCCAATTCTCCCTGAGGAGCAGGAATGTCGTGGCCAGGGTTAAAGGAGACACTTCTCCCATCCTGTCCCTCTCTGCTCTCCGGTTGGAGTGACCAGCCGGCACGGCCGCACGGTCAGCCTGCACTGAGCAGCAGCATCCAATGGAGTCACAGATGCCATTCTCCTTCTGCTCATGTGCCACCGGCCTAGAAATGCTGTCATTTTAAGCGTTAAACGGTTTTTCTCATTGCTCTCTTGGTGAAATGCAATGCTTTTCATCTGTGTTGTAAAATAAATCCCCCAAAGTCCTTAAGCTTTTTGACATAGGAAGGGAAAGGCAGCGGGGATCCTGTGCTCATGTCCTGCATGGCTGTGGTGGTCTGAGTTGTCCTCCCTACAGCTTGGCCTGGTCTCCACTTATTGTCCCCCATCCTCCCCTGGCTACAGCCCGTCTCTTCTTTGTGTCCTGGGACATCTGCCATGGAGGTGGGAAGAGGAGCCACTTCCCCGAGGGACGCATGCAGACCGGTAGGGAGTCTCAGGGTCAAGTCCATGGAGGAGTACAAGGGCTACCTGAGTTGCCACCATGCATGCATCTGAGCTGCTTTCTTGGCCCCAAACTGAGGTGGGGAGCAAGCAGCTCTGCTAGGTCTCTTTTGCTCTGGCAGCTTTGCCCTGGCTGCTGCGCGGGTGTGCTGACTGCTTGATGCAACTGGGAAGTGTCTGACTACTCCACAAAGCCATCAGCTAGTTTGCAGAGCCGGCCACGTGATACCCAGCTGTACACGCTGTCCTCCAGGTGTCTGATGGCTCCTGGTGTAAACTCATGTGTGTAAGCATTCACAGAGTACATGGTTAAGGAGAAGAGCTGAAGGAACTTCTCTGTGAATGCATCTTTGCAGTGTGGAGCCTGCCTCCTGCAGCAGGTACAGGACTGGTCTGATTTTTGGTTGCACATGCGATTCTCACCAGCTTTGAGCTGCCTGGCTGCATCATTCAGAGATTGGTGTCCCCAGGGAGCCCAGCTTGTGCTGGGTGGGGAGGGCTCATACATGGCATCCTGGATTTGATTTCTCAACAGCTTGGTTTGCCCTCCCCACGCTCCCTGCGGTTGGGAGAAGGTGGAGCTCCTGTGAGAGAGGAGCGTGGCCGGATGTCTTGGAGAATCCTTCCAGAGACTCCTGTCTGAGATGGGGGAAATGGTTCAGCTGACTTGGATGACGCTGACCATGAGTGATGTGCTGTCTTTCCAGATAACAGTGAGCTGAGTGCCCGTGTGTTAACAACACTTGGCTTAGGAAAATACTGTCTTGGAAATAAACGGTAGATAGAGTGTCATCATCTTCAGCAGTGGGGCTGCTCCTTGAAGGAGTATTCCCACCAAGCCTCTCTCCTCCCCTGAGGACCACGTGCTTCACCGACTTTCCCTGACGACCTCCTCTTAGTTTACCAAGAATATTGTGACCTCTTAGAAAAGAAGATCTGGAGAGATTGGGAAGAGACAGAGAAATGTTGACTATTAAATCCATGCTCCATATGTAATGTTCTCTGAGTTAATACCAAACAGAGCAACCCCTCTCTGTTTAAGTAGTCTACATAGTTCAGCTAAAGAGAAGTACTACTGTCCTTGAAGGTATCCATGGGGCTGGTGTAGCATGGATGCTCCTACATGCAGAATCCTCCATTCCAGCTGCATCTCCCCAAAACTGTTCAGAGCGATAGAGGCAGATGTAGGGCAAAAGGGCCCGGCTGCCCTGATCTGGAGCAGCGATTGCGGGGAAGAAAGCTCTTGTGCCAAAGGTGACATGAAGAAGTGTCTGGCAGAAGAGAGGGAGTCCTGTTAGCTCCCTCCTTAGGGCATTTGTCTGGAGCCAGGCTGCGTGAGCTGCAACCTTGTCAGATCCTATCAGCAGTGCGAGGGTGGGCTGGCGCAGGCGCGGGATGGGAGCCCCCACGTGAAGGGAAGCCGGGTCTCCCTGGGCCAGCCTGCAGCTGCCCCGTCGCTGCCTCCAAAACCACCTTGTACCACTCTGGTTTCACTTCTTGCCTCACTTTTTTTTTAACATAATAATCACAATGTTTCGCCAGAGGGAGTCCTGTTAGCTCCCTCCTTAGGGCATTTGTCTGGAGCCAGGCTGCGTGAGCTGCAACCTTGTCAGATCCTATCAGCAGTGCGAGGGTGGGCTGGCGCAGGCGCGGGATGGGAGCCCCCACGTGAAGGGAAGCCGGGTCTCCCTGGGCCAGCCTGCAGCTGCCCCGTCGCTGCCTCCAAAACCACCTTGTACCACTCTGGTTTCACTTCTTGCCTCACTTTTTTTTTAACATAATAATCACAAATGTTTCGCAATTTCTTATTTCCCAATTTGTTTTAAGGAGAATGTGTGAGCTATTTAAATGGGATCAGTAAGACTGAAACCTGCGAGTCTGGGTTTCCCAGTTATCCTCCAGTTACCCTAAGCTCTGCAGTTCTGTCTCCTCGTTTCCTTCGGAGATTGCACGCAGTTCAGCAGTGCTGTAGAGCGAGTCCCAGGAAAAACACCTACGGAGGGCCTGTCTGCCATGCACAGGTCGGCACAGCGTCTGGGGACTTTTGGGTCCTGTCATTATAAACGCAATAATTATCATAACTGAACCAGTGGTGGGCCCTCTCATAGATACAGTGATCAGCATATTTGATGAGAAGGTGGAGATTTCGGTTAGGACCAGGGCTATGTATTACTTCTGTTTATTCCTGCTACCTCCATCTTGAGCCAATGATGAAGATTTGGCTGAATCACACTTTCTGGAAAGGCTTCTTATTTCTGGAGGATCCCCTGCTTTTTGCAGTTTCTTCAAGTGGTTACACAACCTTGTTTTAAAATAAACCCTGCTTCATTTCTAAAGTGTCTGGCAGCTCCATCCGTTTTGGGGTCCTACTTTTCTTCTGCTTCATGAGAGGTTTTTTGTCCCAAATAACTTCTCTGTCTGCAAGGAATTATTCTCTGGCACCAGGTCGCCGACAAAGGTGAGGCAGCAGGTAGCAGAGCAGTGGTCTTAGTACTGCTGGCAGCAGCGTCCTCTCAGCAGGGTTTAGTTAGTTGAGTATGCAGGGACCGAGGTGAGGTTTGCAGCCCATGCTGGGCCACATGCTGCTGTGATCCCCCTGCTATCAGTGTCTGGGCTAGGTAGGGCAGCCCTAGCTCTGGCAAATCTACATGATGACATTAACATTTTCACAAGTACTTTTGCATTACAAGGGATCTTTCTGAATAACAAAAATGAGTGAGTTTTTTAGATTTTCTCTGGAAGGCTTCTTTCTCACACCTCAAAGCATAAGTAAGCAGTAAACTTCCTTGCTCCTGTTTCTACATCCCAGACATGCATCAGCTCTTGTTGCAACCAAATGTCCTGGGAGTTTCTGTTCAGCAATTTGCAATCCTCTTTGGGTCTGTGACGTTCCAGAAGACATTCCTCCGTTTGAAGTGCTCCTTGCACTCCTCCTCCCCTGAAGCTGACCTTTCAGTTTGGCTGTATTTTAATCCCGTTTTGTTCAAACAAGCGGACTGTGGAATCCACACTGCTCTGATGGTCTCATCCTTGTGGGTTCTTAGTGACCCACCAGATGTTGGCATCTGCTAGTACTGTCGTCACTACTTTTGATCTTAGGTCCTTGATGGGAATACGAAATAGTACTGACCCTGTCTCTGCAGAGGTTTTGTTAGGAACTCCCTCAATTAGTCATGATTTTCCCCATTCGTAACAACTGTTTTGAGATACCTTTGGTGCTGTTTGCTCCTCAAGGGCTGACTTTTATCAGAATACTGCGTTCTGCATGAGCAATGCCTGTCCTGTTTATCTCCTATGCTTGGTTGCTAATCAAAGAACAAAGAAGTCTTTTTGACTAGACTTCTTTCCACATGTTGGCTGGCACTGGACAATAATTAAAGCTAGAGTATCTTTAAGTTGGAAAAGCTGAGGGCAAAACCTCTGTATTTTCCCTGGGGTTGTCAGACTAGGCAACCCATGGTTATTTGGGATAATTCCGCTATTGCACTCATTTAGGCTCTGACCCTTCCAGTCTCTTGGAATTTCCTCAGCATTACCAGGCTTATAAAAAATGAGTATCAGCTGGTGAGAAACTTTATTGGACAGATCTCTGGGAACTCTTGGACCTGTTGATTTTTAAAATGTTTTACGTCCTTTCCATTTACTAATATATGGGAAAGCACTTCAGCATCTCAGTGTAATGCAAGAGGGGTACTTTCCAGGGACGTTTATTAAAAACGTATGCATGTCTCCATCATTATTCACAATGCTATCATCCCCATCTAGTAGTTGGATGCTGCTACTAGCACATGGCTTTGTCCCCAGTGATGTCAGAAGAGAAAATAGTGAAACATGGACTCTACTGTCTTTACTGTCTCCCAACTTCTTACTTACGTGGGCTGTTTCCCCCATTTTTCCCCACTTTCACTCTTATTTCAGATTGGCTGACAGTGCATCCCAGCTCAGAGGCACTCCACTTGCTTTCTATGTGGTGTTTGAGGGAGAGACACGGAGGATGATCAAACACTAGGAAAATGTGTCACGTGAAGAGTTTGAAAAACCTGAGAATACTTTATTAGTGAAATGACAAATAGGGGGAGACATGGCAAAAGAGCAGAAAATAATGAATGAGACAGAGAAGGTGGATTGAATTCCTCTGTTCCTCCACCTCTGACCGCAAGAAAAAGGGATTTTCTGCTTCAAAGGGATGAGACTGATTTTAAAAAAAAGTGTACTTTTCCATATAATGTGTGAGTAGATGGTAGAACTCCACATGGCAGGGAATTATTGAGGTCAAGGATGTGGCAAGATGCAAAAAGGTACTGGAAATAATCCCAAATTATGCATAATAAACATTGCAGAAGAAATACTGTTTCAGGGCTCTCATCTGAGATTTTTACAAAACGCATTGCGTAGTGGCTGCTCGGAGGCGGGATGCTGGAGCTGGCTTCTCTGTGATAGACTGCTGTCGTGGCTTCCTGAGACCCTGAGCTCTCCTCTGTGGACCTTGAATGCCACTCAGCTGTCCATCAGCCCAGCTTCAGCCTTGAAGCCATTGGCTGAATTTGAGAGAGGGAGGGAGCTGCAAGGAAGCTGCCTCGCTATATATTTGGTAGCAAGAAGGAGAGGAGACCCAAAGTAATGTCTATGTTGAGGGAAGGGCAGGGACAGCTCTTCACTTGCTCAGTTTGCAGCAGCTAGCTGATCAATGAAAGCTTTGCTGGGGCCAGGCTGGGCTTTTGCGTGTGCAATGTTGTCTCCTCCTCCTCAGGGCTTCTACAGAGAAGATGTGGGAAAGCTGATGTTGCTGAGATGTGTCGGGGATGTTCAGAGACAGGGAATACACATCTGTAGCTATTCAGGCTCTGTGAGTAATGTATCCTATGGAATGAGCTGTTTTAACTGAAGTTTTAGGTGGGGAAGAGCTAGTAGAGGAGGCATGGAAGTGGTGCTGGGCAGCTCCACTGACTTTTGTGGACTGAACTTCCGTATGCCTTTTCGAGGTTGGTGAGAAGTTCCCTGGTAGTTGCAAACTCTGTAGAACTGTTGCTTCATCTGAGGAGGGCAGTGACTCCATTGCCCATGGTGGAATTGCAGGGTGCAGCTCATCTCAAACTGAGCCTAGAGAGAGCTTGCAGCGGAGTCTGGAAGGATGCACACCTGCCGCCTCCTCTCTGTGCACCTTGTGCTCATGGCAAAGGGCAGCATTGAAGCATGGGAGAACAGTTGGGGGTTCACTCCCTCCAGCCTCATGGCGAGGAGCTGGTGTGGTTGCTGTAGTGAGTAGTTGCTCCTTTGAGAGGAGCAAGAATTACCTTCAAGGACCAGGCATTTCCTGGGCAATATCTGAAGTTGGGAGATGTACAGGAGAGTGGGGAGAAGAGAAGCTGTGCAGCAGCCAAACTGGGGGAGGAGAGAGGAACAGATGGGAGGGGGAGGCAGAAGAGGGGTGGGAAGCAGCGCACATACATCAGTGACCAGAAGTGACAAACTGCTCTTAGATTAGATGATTTAAAATGCACAAACCTCTTCCTGATACTGCTATTCTGCAGAGCTGCTGGCAGACTGAGGGCTTTGCTCTTTAATTAGTAAGGAATGGGGCTGCTATTTGGCAGAACTAGTCTGAGTCATGGGCTCAGCCTGGGCTGCAGCTCTGGAGCAGCAGGACCCACGGCTGCAGCTTTGTGCTCAGCTCCATGAGCTGTGCTGGCTTGCAGAGGCTGCCTAGGCTCAGTGGGCTACTGTGTGGGGAGCACAGGACCTTCCTGGGTGAAACCCAATCCCTTTTCGCTCTGCAGCATGTCATCCTTGTGCCTTACAAGAAGTAGAGTTTTGTTTCTGTTGTCCCTGCTGCTGTTGCAGGTATTGTCCCTCTTCCCAGCTGCTCTGTGCTGGCTCCTGCCAGCTCAGCTGTTCTTGCTTCTGTCTCTCTCTTACCTGTGGCCTCCTGGGTTGCCCCATCCCTTCCAGCAGCTGGTCCAGGTTTTGCTGATCAGATATAACCCAGGGACTGGCTGTATGATTTCATCAGAAAAACAGCAAGGTTGCATTCCTTCCCATATGGGTCTAGGGTGTCAGGGACTCCCCCTCCCCACCAATTTTGTATCCATTAGCTAAGTCTCTTTATATCTGTCCTATCACTTATTCATGATCATCTAGATCAATCTGTTGAAAAGTGCATTTATTGAAACCTGATCCTGGCTTTGTCTGGATTGCAAGGGCCTTTCTAGCCCAATCTCTGCTGCGTGGTTTACAACCACAAAGCCCATTGAGGCTGGGAAGAGAGCTGGCTTAGTGCAATGCTGCTTCCAAGCCTAGGAGCATACGGATCCATCGCCAGGAAAAACACAAGGCTTGGATGCCTAATACCCATTGAACAGCCTCAGTGTGCCAGGAGGACAAAGGTATGTGTATATGCAGTACTTATAGCTGAAAAACTTATAGCACCCACAGAGATTTTTGACTTGGACTTACAGTGCAGAGGGGTCCATTTTTGAGACATCCCTGTCCCTTGCAGAGTGGCTGCAGCAGTGATCGGGGAGTTACCCAAACCAAGGCACTGCAAGAGCCTCTTGTAGTGTTGTGTTTGCAGGTTGATTGGGAGCCTGAGAACGATGTTCACTCACGAAGAAAACATCACAAAAACCTCCCATAATGGGAACAGAGTGGACAATTGTGTGCATGTTTCACACGCTGGAAGGTGTCTTCTAACCAAAAGCACTTTTCCTCTCTGAATAACTCCTGGAAAATTGATGCACCCATCATGGTTGTAGCCCCTGCCAAGCATGTTACTCTTAGGAGTTGTGCAGGTTTGTGCACAAGGAGGAATGGGGCATGTGAGTGCTGTCAGAGAGAGGCAGCACTGCTAACTGTCTCAAATCCTGCACAGCTCGGGCAGCTCATTCTCACTTGCACCTGGGAAGAAGCCATTTCCAGAAAGCCATTTCCCAGCCTGGAGAAACACGAAGATTCAAGGGTAGTCCAGACTACACAAATAAGAGGGGAGCAGGATGTGATGACTTGTTTCTGAAGTGTGGTATAGTTGCAGAGCAGTGGCTTGCTCATGTCAATCCCTGAATGTGTCTCCTGCTGGGCTGGGAGGCTGTGGAGAGGCAAAGGCACTTGCAGGTACAGAGCTCTGTGACTTGTCCTCTGGAGCTTACTTTGCCTTCAGTAGCTGGATAGCTGATGAGGATGGTGCACCTGCTGATAGTTACGCACTCTGCTTTAATGCATGGGTGCTTTGCTTCTGCAGTCAGGGTTGTGCCCTGCTTGACTGCCTCTATGCCCTCTCCCTGGGGTACGGTGTACAAATCTCCCTTACCCTTTCCCTCCTGGCACAGTATGCTGCATCTGCTGAGATGCAGATACAGGCGTGTGAAAGCAAGAGAACTCCTGGTATCAGTCACTCTAAAAAAGGCACAGAAGGCCAAAGAAATCTGTGGCTTCAATTGATTTCTTGATGTCATGGATACCAGGAAATGTTATTTATTTCCAAGTCTACGACCCCAAAGTGCCAGGTGTTATGTGAACAGAGAAAAATGACATCTTAGAGTTTACTGTCCACAGTGGAAGACAGCATGGTGTGAGAGTGAGGCAGTACTGATGAAACAGTGCTCTCGGTATGCAAGCAACTATTTTCTAAATTATAACCCCATGTTATGGGATCAGTTTTCAGGATTGTGCTTTGTTACGCACTTTGTGGCAAGGCCAGTTCATGGATAGATTGTCACTGAGGCCATAGGAATGAGGATGCTGGTCTCTGAGAGTTTGTTTAACATCTGAGTGACCTACCCTTGATACAGGAACTCTGGTACACTACTACTTTATTCTTTCTTTCAGTACCTGCTGAAAGAGGTACCACTTAAAAACAAAATAACCCCCCTAATAGACTCCCATTGTCTGTGGTGCCTGTGGGAGCTGGGACCCAGCAGAGCCGGCAGGTCGCTGCTCTGCAGTGCTGGGCCGTGCTCTGCTTTGCTGCCCTTGCTTCTCCTGTGGAAGTTCAGCCTTGCTGCCCTTGCTTCTCCTGTGGAAGTTCAGCCTTGCTGCCCTTGCTTCTCCTGTGGAAGTTCAGCCTTGCTGCCCTTGCTTCTCCTGTGGAAGTTCAGCCTTGCTGCCTGGCAGTTCTTGGAAGTTTTCTGCTCAATTTAATCCTTTCAACTGATCAATGAAATGTGTGGTATTGGGGGAGAGGGGAGTGATGTGAGGGCAGTCTCTTTGGTGTCACCATCTGTTTCTGTATTTAGTCAAGGCTCCTTGGGGAATTTCATGTTTAGAAAAAAGGGATGATGGAAGGAGATGCACTAAAACAAACTCGGCCCTTCAGGAAATGGTGGCTATGCTGGGCAGAAGTTGCAATAATTATTTGCTCTGTGGTTCCTATTCTGGCTGTCTTAGCATGATGTTCCTTTTGGAAACAACATAAATGGGTGCAGTTACTCTACTGGGCGGAGGCAATTGGTGTTGTAAAAACGGCTACAACATCAAAGTAAACTGAAGTAAGTAGTTCTGGGCAGCTGAAATGCCACAGTGCCTGGGAGTTTCATCGTGTTGCCTTCTACTCCTTAGCAGCACACAGAAGGATCTGCCGTAAGTCTGTAGGAAATGGTACAATATTGTACAAAAGAACTAGGTCTCCTTTTGGGAGTATTTGTTACTACTTTTGCACATGGACTTCTGCTGGGAAAGGGGTCTGGGTCAGTCTGGACTGTCTAATAATTTCTAGGTGTTGAAGATACCAGAGGGATCTCATTGTTCATCTCCCCTCTTTTTCCCTCTAAATGGTACCTAATAAATAACAGTGTTCATGCCCGTGGAGTGTCTCTTGTGTGTCATGTTATCAACTCCTTCTATCTCCAAACGAATTTCTGAGCTGAGGGAGTGGAAAGTGTGTGTAACCCAGACGCCCCGGTCTGCAGGGATAGACCATGTAGGGTTCTGTGAGCATGGCACACTCCTAATGCTGGTGTGTGTGTGTACTTGTGTGCATGCCATGGCATCGGGGTGCAGTGTGTGTGGGAGGGTGCAGGCCTGGCTCCTGATTAAACTGCACTTGCCTGCAGGCTCTTATCTATGTGCTCCTGGGTTACTGGTGTCTGAAGGCATTGAAATGCACTATTGGGAATGAGAGTTAACAATAAGTGTATTGAAAGTGTAAGAAAAGGTTTTCTTTCATCCCACTGTTGGGAACTCCAGACACAACTTTGCTGTTTTGTGACTTTGCTCTTGATACCATGATGGTAGTAGGAGCCTTTGGTGAAAATAGCACAAAGATCTTTTGCTAACACATGTTGCTGTTCATATGTTCGTGCAGAATTGTCAGAATGTGATTTGGGAAATGGATGATTTCTCAACAGCAGTGTCTTGCCCAAATGTCTCAGGACACTTTGTCTTGAGCATCAAGAGTTTCAGAAAATGTAAGAGGGTGTAATGAAGAGCTCTAATATAGTTCCTCAAAATCTGTATTCAATGCATTGCTTACCAGCTCTCTGGGATCTTCAAACTCGAATCTGCACCATAAGAAAACATTTCTTCCTATTGCTATGGCTCACTGGCCCTAAGGGTGATCTTTGCACACCATCCTTGGGTTTAGGTACTGACCAGATGCACTGGTGCTTTTCATTCACTTGGTGAGGGGAAATTAATCTGCTTGCTGTGGAAACTCTAGAGCAGAACACAGCAGCAAAAGTAGAATTATGTAGGCTTTTTAAAATGTCATTAAAACCGGTTCCTTTATTGGGAGGACTGGAGGTTGGCCAATAGACATATCTTCTACAGTAAGGAAAATCCAGGGTACTAAAATGTTTAAAGTGACTAAAGTAGTTTAAAAAAACCCAAACACCTAAACTAAAATAAATCATTAAAGATAGAATTAGTGTTCCACATTCTGGATAATGTAATACAGAAATACTATTGCATCTCTTCAAACATAATAAGCCTATAAGCAAAGAGCTAATGGTGCTGACGGGTTTAAGAGGATAGGAAGGGCTTTTATAATCAATAACTTAGGGGCAGAAAACAAATTAGGAAGAAAGTAGGTCTATGAATCAATGAAAAGCAGGATGGCTTTAACATTACTCAACAGTTCAGCACTTTGGCTTTTTCTCAATAACTTATCTAAGCAGAGTTTGTGATTTCTATGGAAAGACATGGAACAGATAAGTTTGCAATAACTGAAACGCAGTGTGACGGTATGCCTAATTCTGCCTAATTGCAGGTCATGCTCTCCCTGATTTGCCTTCCTGCTCCTGCTCTTTCCCTTGTGCCAGGTCCCATAGTCAGGCAAGGGCAGAAGAGGCCAATCCAGCAAACTGATTTCCCCTGCACTTTCTTGGTGGGTGAGCGATGAGATCTGCTTGCCCTGCAGATCCCTGCATATGTGTTACCAGAAGTCTGCCTTTGTGCTTAGGGTTGTCTTGAGAGACACTGAGCAATTTAAGATCTTGTAGTGTGTGTGAAACCGTATATACATCAGGGCCATCATATGTACATCAGTGTATATATACATCAGAGAAGCACTCAAGTCATGTCATTTACGCAAGGAAGCTCTTGCAAGAGAGGCAGACAAAGCTCTGTGAAGTCCACTTAGCTGTTGCTGATAATTTCTGGAAGCATTTTGACTTATGATGATGTGTGGGTATATGAAATTGTAAACATGCTTTATTTACATTTTCTATTATTATAGCATGACTTTTAATGACCAGCTATTCTAAGTTTGAAAATATTTAGACAGTCGAACCCACTATTCTGCATGTTTGTATCTTTCCATGACTCTTTCTGTAAAAATTGATGTTTCCTTACAATGGTTTCCGCATGAAGCTGATTAAAGCTGCTTTTTCTTCCTCTCATGTTACGTTAAAAAAATCAAAACTAGTTTCTCTGAAAATGTAAGTAGGACTTGCTTAAGAATGTTAAGCAGCTGTAGCTTGGAAGTAGCCTCTGAATACCGCAGCTTTTCTTGGGTGTTGCACCCTGTGTGCAGATCTCGCAAGCTCCAGTTCTTTCTAATGGGAGGTCTTCTGTTTTTTGCAGGGTGCCAGGGTATGGCTGCGGGAGCAGGACCAGCTGCAGCCATGCACGGTTGGCTCGTGTGCCGATGGAAACGTGCTCTTCACCTCAGATTATGGCACGGTAAGTGAAGTTTGCATGAGGCTGTAGCCTATGCCAACTTGCACGATGGACTTCTTGGTCTTGCATGACCTTCATGCTAAAAGGACAGGTATCAACTGAAATGCTGCAATTCTGCCTGAAAAGTGACCCGGCTCTGTTACAAGCCATGCCAAAGGCCTAACAAAGGCTAAAAAGAGAAGACTGTTCTCTTTCTTCTGTTCACTTGTCTGCCCACCTCACTTTGCTTTGTTTTTCTTGTGCCATCTTTGAAGGAGTTGCATTAACAGACTAGCAAAACCATTACATTGGCAAAATGCTCCTAGGAAGGAGGCGGCTCCACCAACCAAGCAGCCCTTTCTGCCAGGACATGCTTCTTGCAAGCTGTGCTGCTGTAAGAGCTGTTGTGCTCACCACTGTCGGCTTCAGCAGCTTTTGCCATCAGCCCCTTTGGGTCAGGGGCACATGGAAGTGAGCTCCCCACGTCAGTGCAGCAGCTGTGCACAGGACAGTTCAGCAAGGCAGCTGAGCTCCTCTGAGAGCAGAGCTTTCTGCCAGCGATAGGGAACAAGCCTCTTTCCTGTCTTATTTCCAGCCCTGTGCTCCTTGTGGTTCCCTGGCGTGCCTGCTGCAGTGCTCGTGGAGTAATATTGGTAGGAAGGGACCTCTGGGGATCATCCAAGTCCTCAGTGAGTCAGCTCGGCTCCCTAACCCTGGGAAAACTATTCACTGCCTTCACTGGGGTTCTTAGAGAGTCAGACTGGTGCCTGGGTTGGGAGAAGGATGAGGAAATGGGCAGGACTGTGCCCTCCAGCAGTGAGCAATTAGACCTGCTCAGCTGTTTTGGTGAACTGTGCTCCCCAGGCAGCTGCTTTGTTACAGGAAATTGGACTTTTTTTTTTTCAGCCTCTTACCTGGCAAACAAAGGAGGGCATGGGGTGGGGGGTGGGGTGGAGAAAGGGGATTTAAGACTCCAGCTTGTGGAGAGTCAGTGGTAGGACTGTCATATTTCTGTCTTGCTTTGACAGGGCTAGGTTTCAAATCATCATTCCTTTTTAAAGAGCCTGATTTGTTTCTCAGACAGAAACTCATCTAGCAGACACATAGATTTTTCTGTCATCTGATTAGTCTTTTAAATCCTTTCTTGAGGAGTTGCCTCGTTTTGGGAGTGCTGTATAGTCACTAACTCATTTTAAGAGATCACGGGGGCGTTCATCACAGGTAATGCTGCAGCCTGTGGAGGGTGAACAAATGGCGAGTACTTCTGTGACTCTCCCAGACCTGCTCCTGTCTCTTCTGATATGCTGATGTGGCCTTGGAAAATCTTCCAAACCCACCTGGCACCTCTGAAAGGACACCAGAAATCCCACCACAGAGCCAGCTGAGTGGGTGCACCCACTGCCAGCCTGTGTCCGTGCTAGAAAATGTGCACAGGATAATGCTGGGTGGAGTCACAGGTATTAAAAAGGCTGGATTTGGGTTTTTTTCCTCCATGAAAGAAGCCGCCACTAGGCTGAAGGAGCATGTGCTTTATGGCTTATGCAGAAAAAGCACATGGTGATCATTCAAGGGCTTGCTTTATTCAGTGCCCTCCACAATAGCTGTCCTATGTGCTTCCCTCGCCTGCCACCTTCATTGCTTGATAACTGTAGGAGGGACTGGCTGTCTTACGCCGGGTGAAAGCTCAGATGAAAACATCTTCGTTTTACTTTGGGCTGGATGGTTCAGTTGATCCCTCTGATATTAGGATCCCTAAATCTAGTATCCTCATGTTTGCTGTGGCCCAGCATCCCTGCAGCTCTTGCAGCTCTGAGGTAAGAAGTCCCGTCTTATGCTTCAGGGCTTTTGCCATTTGTTTTCACTTCCTTAAAAACACCTCAAGCAACAAATCCATCAGAAATGTGACTTCCTAGGAGGAAAGGGGGAGCCGACACTTATGAAACACAAGATTGGAAACCACAGTCCAGACAGACCAGCCGAATGCTTTGTGGATAAACATAACTTAGATGCTGAGTGGGAGCTTTGCTCCTGTGCTCAGGGTTGCACTAATGGATGGATCTGAGGTTGAGGAGGAATCATTTCTCCCCTGCTCAGTTTGGCTTTGTTGGCAATCCTCATCTTGGCTTGTCTGCCAGCCACGTTTTGCTTTATCCCTGGCCATTGCAGGGGCTTAGAGAGAGTCCTGCTCATTTTGTTCTGACCGTGGGCTAAATCTGAGACAATTAGCTAATCACTGGGGAGAAAGTAGAAAACATTGGCTGTGTTGTGAGGTACCTGTGTAGTATTTGATGGCTTGTTTGTATTTAGACTGAAAGCTGATGGTTTTTCTTCCCAAGTAATAAAGAGCTGCTTATTAACACCTATAACTTTCTGTTTAAGTATTAACTTGTTGGAAAAGAGATATTCCAGAGGCAGCTCTGCTGAGAGATCAGTTTGTCTGTGTTCTCACTTGCTTCAGGCAAAATCAGCCATCATATTCAGCTCAATACTGCTAGCTGCTGAAGCCAGCCTGGCTCACCTTACCTGGAGCAGGATGGTGGGGAGGATTTTCCTCCAAACTGCTCTGCTGGCAGATTGCTGGAGGGGTCCAGAAGCGAGCAGTAGGGTAACAAGAGCCTCTTTACTTGGGTGGCTGGAGGTGGGAAAGGGCCTGGCTGTCCTGGATCAGTGCAGTACCTTGCAAGCTCAGAGGGTGGAGGGTCATCATGTCTGGGTCATGTTTGTATCTCAAACCTCAGAGCTCCTCAGGGAAAGGCCCTTTGGCACAATCTTGGGAACAAAAAAACCCACCGCCTGTCTATCTCTAGGACCCTGGATGATCCCTGCAGCCTGTTGGTGATACAGAGACTGGAAACTTGTCTCTACCCCGGAGGGCAGAGGACAGATTAAAAGACAACTCTCTTCCAGTTAGGGAAGGCCTGAAACCTCTCCTCCATGCTACAGGTACCTTCCAGGGGCACAGAGACCTCCCCTCCCAAATCTCAGTGGGGCTGGAGGCCCCAGCCTCTGCCTGAGGAAGGGTGAGCTGCTAGGAGTGCAGTGATGGGCAAGGGTATTCGGTGAATCTCCCCAGCCTCAGGGACAGACAGGTGACATCTTGGCCTCGGGTGTCAACGTGGCATCAGTCCGCTCCTCCAGGGAGTATATTTCACCTATGCAGTGTTTCTGTCTGGAGGGTACCAGAGCCAATGCCCCTCTCATCCACCTTTGCTGCAGTCTCACCAGAGCACCTGCTTAACTCCTTGAGGATCTTGGACCAGATTTTTTTTTTTTAGGGAGGGATGACTGAATAACCCTACTCAGGAGGCTCAAGACAGGTTTAACAAGTGATGAACTAGTCCCTGCTAATCATTTACTCTTGTATTTAGGCCCCCTGTTGCTCTTCAGGGTCCCATCCTGTATTGTCTACAAGAGCAAGTAAACAAGCTCTGACCCATCACAGTTATTTTTCATGCATAGCAGCCTCTTGGCACAAGTGTTGCCAACCACCTGGTATCTTTTGGGACACTTGTCCACCCAGCTTTTTCCCTAGGCATTTTCTTCATGTTTCTCTTTTGGCCCAAGTGGCCACAAGTGCTGACAATGCAGTGGTAAATGAGTAAGTGCCCAGCAGATGTAAGGAAAGATCACATCATACCATTTTGGACTTGTCCCCTTCCAAAATTTGTCCAAGTCAGCGGAGAAAAGAGAGCCAGGGTGGTTTGCTGCCTCATGGTTTGAAAGTGCTGTAGTGGTTTTGCTCCTGACAGTCCAGCTCATGTTGTGCATTTGCAGCTTGTACTCTCCCCTGAATTTAGTTGTCCTGTTCTCCTTCTTGCTCCCTCAGTTCTCTTGTGGAAGTGCCTGAGGTCTCTGCTCTGAAGAAAAAAAAAAAAATTGATGTGGGTTTTTTTGGGCCATGCTTACAGAGTGGTCCTGCTGCTGCTGGCAGTCATACCTCTCTGATACCCAGCTGCAGAAGTGGTGTGGAGATGACCAGGGATGCCTGGAGAGAGCCTGTGTGCTGGAGTGGACTATTCATGAATATGAACTATGTATTTTTGAAAGCCCCTTGGCTGGTGAGAAAATCGGGCTGTGGGGCAGTCTCCCAGTGGAAGAGACCAAGTCCTTGTCACATCAGGTGTGACTGGGCGGACCTGGGGCAAACACATCTGGGGAAGTGAGCCTGCTTCTCCTCTCCAGCTCCTTCCAGGAACAGAGCTGTTTCTTCAATGGTGCAGGTCTCTGCTCTGAAGAAAAAAAAAAAATTGATGTGGGTTTTTTTGGGCCATGCTTACAGAGTGGGGATCCTGCTGCTGGCAGTCATACCTCTCTGATACCCAGCTGCAGAAGTGGTGTGGAGATGACCAGGGATGCCTGGAGAGAGCCTGTGTGCTGGAGTGGACTATTCATGAATATGAACTATGTATTTTTGAAAGCCCCTTGGCTGGTGAGAAAATCGGGCTGTGGGGCAGTCTCCCAGTGGAAGAGACCAAGTCCTTGTCACATCAGGTGTGACTGGGCAGACCTGGGGCACACACATCTGGGGAAGTGAGCCTGCTTCTCCTCTCCAGCTCCTTCCAGGAACAGAGCTGTTTCTTCAATGGTGCATGCTTTTGCAGGCATTGTGAGGGTCTTGTAAAGGGATCCTGCGCAAGGTTATTCCTTTCCCATACTGGCAAGGGTGCATGCTCAGAGCTGAGAAGGGGTGCTCGCTGGGCACCTGCAATGCGCTGCAGCAGTGAACTCCCTGCAGGGGACTTGCAAGGGTGGCTTGCTGGAGGGGGCAGGGTGACCTCATTCTGTCTTCAGCCTGCAGCTGCGTGGCTGGCCTCTCCCTAGCAGTTAACAGCAGCCTCAGGACTCCAGGAAAGCAGGCAGAAGAAACCAGTTAGATCAACGCTATAGATCATGGGCTCATTCTCTGTGGGGTCAGTCAGTTTCTTGGTGGCACCTGGGAGGGCTCAGAAGCAGGAATGGAAATGAGGTAGAGACCAGAGCCCCAGAAGGGAAGGAAAAGCCCGTTTCTTTGGAAGGGTTACTGCGGGCCAGTTTGCTTCTCCAGGCTGCCTGTATGAAGTCTCCCATCTGTCTGTCTTGGGTCTTACCATCTAGCACAGCTTGGGATGCTGGGTGGGAGATGGCACACGGTTGAATCCAAGAGTGGGAAGCAACTGAAATAACTTTTGTGAAATGCCAGCATCGTGCTTGAGGAGGAGGAAAGGAGGGCTGGGATGTGGCTATGGTGGAGGGGAACAGTCACATAATCTCAGCTGTGGTGAAAGGGGGTGAAGAAGATGACCCAATAGCTGACGTGTGGGTTATTGAGGAGGAGGAAGCTCTAGCAGGAACAAGGATGCAGCAATTGAGGCAAGAAGAGTGCAACTGCATAGAGAGAGAAGTGGGCACTTCCCAGAGCAGTGATAGAAGTTAATAGCTGTCACTGTACGAACACTTTGAAAGCTGCATCATATACGTACATGCCAGCATGCACACAGGGTGCCACTACTTTGTTTGGCTTCTCATCTGCTATTCTTTCCTTTGCTCTTGACATGACAACCTCTCCCAGACACTCTCTGGCTGCTCCTAGGGCCAAACCTGGAAAGCGCCTCTCCCAGACACTCTCTGGCTGCTCCTATGGAGAGTGCAGGGCCAAACCTGGAAAGCAAATAAGCTTTGCCTCAACCTCCCCACAGTCAGAGATACGATCCCGCCTGTGTTTTTGTGAAAGACTGTTCCTGGTCTCTTGGGAGCAGCTACCACCATTATTGACAGTTATGAGCGCAGTGTGTAATACCTGTCTGGCCTGGTGTACCTGGAAGCTGGTGCCCTGCTCCTGCTAAGGGCACTTCAGTAAAAATCAAGTAACCTTGCATTGATCTGTCCCTGTCAGTAGTGAAGGTGAGAGAGTGACTCTGTAGCAAAGGAAGGGAGTGTGCTGTATGATTTCTGGCCAGAGAGCTCAAATAGGTAGGAACAGGAACAGAGGAACGACTATAAAAAGAGGGAGCAGATCTATGCCTTATTCATTTCCTTTTCCAGTGCTGAAGTACAAAGCTGTGGAAAAGGGCATGTTTCTGGGAGGAAATCAGACCATGTGCCCAGGTGTCATGCGCTTATTTGTCCTTCTTCCCATTCTTCCAGGTATTCCAGTACCCCAAGGCCTCCCTTTCCAGAGAAAAGGTCTTGCCAATGCACCAGACCAGCGTTGATGGGGTAGAAGACATGTCCATGTTGGGAGATCTGCATGAAGCTGCCATCCTGCTTAACCTGCACCAGCGCTACCAACAGGGTAACATCTACGTAAGTGCTCAAGCTGGGCCACATCCTTCTGGCTAACGACTTTTGTTTAGCCTTGGGGCTGCCACTTTGAATGTGAAATACTGATTTTTAGCATTGTTTCCTGAGCATTGTTTCATGTGGATAAAAAGGGAGGTTTTTTCTGCCTTGTCAGCTCTATCAGCCCTGTGAGATCCTACCCCTACTAGAGGGGAGACCTCTTTGCATCTATAGAAGAACTTCCAAAACACGAACATTCACCTCTAGACTTTGTGGTAATTGTGCAGCTCTGTATCCTCCATGACCATCCGTGTTTTACAAGCCAGCGCTCATGTTCCCCAGATTCCCCACTATTACTGTTCAGAGGTTTATATGGCCAAGCAGACTGGAAAGTACAGTGTACATATGTTGTTGTTGAGTATCCCTCCTGATCTGGATAAAGCTACTGCTCGACAAAACTAGGAAAGCAAACCTGTTGCCTAATTCTTCTGCTTTTACATGCAGTTGTGCCTTTTTTGAGTTGCTCTGCTCTCCTTGCACAGATGAATACTCAAAGCATCTCCTGATTTCCCTCTCGGGCCCTCAGGAAGGAGGCAGGCGTCGGGAAAGGAATTGTGAGGAAAAGCGCACCTGGGATGAGGCATCCCTGGAGTGCTGGTATGGCAGCGTGCTCTGCTGAGACTTGGAGAGGACTAGGAGGATATATTACAAAGACTGCCTTACCTTGCTTTACTCTTACCTTGCTTGTCCATGCTATGTGCACCCAGAGTTTTTCAGATTATGACAGGAAAAATGTAAATCTGTGTTGCATAGCAACTGTTACCACGGCAACCAAACCATATGCACCTGGATTCCAGGAAATGATCAATAAAGTGACCCTGTTTCTGAACCATCTCCTGCACCGGGATGCAGAGGAGACTGCAAATTCTCTTTTTTTGTTGCTGTAGACCCCCTTGTCTGTTGTCTATCAACATAGCCTTGTGACCCTGTGGCAGTACCACGTGCACACCACTCTTTTGATGGCCCTTCATAGAATCATAGAATCATAGAATCATTGAGGTTGGAAAGGACCTCTAAGATCATCGAGTCCAACCGTCAACCCAACACCACCATGCCCACTAAACCATGTCCCTAAGCGCCTCATCTACCCGTCTTTTAAATACCTCGAGGGATGGGGACTCCACCACTTCCCTGGGCAGCCTGTTCCAATGTTTCACCACTCTTTCAGTAAAGAAATTTTTCCTCCCGTCCAGTCTAAACCTCCCCTGGCACAACTTGAGGCTGTTTCC